>NW_007726130.1:1447903-1457885 GCF_000696425.1 Galeopterus variegatus | reverse complement strand
TATATATATATATATATATATATATATATAATACTCATATATATGTCTTATATGACATAGTTTATATATTTTATATATGTATATATGCATGTGTATATATATGAGATATCATTATTCAGCCTTGAAAAGGACGGAAATCCTGCCATTTTTGACATGAATTTTAATTATCTCCTGAAAATTTCTGTCTCTCTTTCTTTCTCTCTTTTCTATAGCACATTTTCAAATAGTTTAATTTAGAAAGGCCTTCAAATATTTTACTCAAGAGGAGTGATAGGTTGGCATAATTTCTGAGTGATAGCATGTTCACAAATGTCTTCACACAGATATTACTTTCATCTCTGCAGGAGTTTAGTGTTGCAGAGGAAACTGGGGTCAACCTAAGTCTGGGTCTTTTGTCGACTAGCCCTTCTCCTTTTCCTTCTCCTTCTCCTTCTTCCTTTTCTTCCTCCTCCTCCTCCTCTTCTTCTTTTTCTTCCTGTGCATTTTTAGTGGATATTCACAGAGTCCTTTCTTTATAATTGAATCTTGAAAATCCACCAAGAAAAAATAATATACTAAAATAAGTATACATGTGGAATTGATTTTATTCTTTGTCCTTAAGACCTTCTGAGCACTTTCCATTTTCAGACATAAGATATTTGTCTAGAGAAAGAAAGTGTTCTATAATACCTTTGATTATTAACTTTGTTCTCTCTCTTATATTCTCTTTTATAAGATCGCCAAACACCTGTAGGTTGAATCTCTGGGCTATGTCTTTTGTATTGATCATGTTTATTATAGAATGTTTTAACTTTCTTTTTTTTCTATCTCTGTCCTTCATGGCTTGGAAGAACTTGTTAAGTTTGTCTTAATTTTGATTATTTAATCATCTTCTGTGATAGGAGCTAATATTTATTACGTATTGACTATGTGTTTTGATCTATATGCATTATCTCATTTAATTCTCCAAACCACCCTGTGAGTGAGGTTAATTGTTATGTATGGTGACAAATGAGACTACTAATGCTCAGATAATTTAAGTAATTTGCACAAGGTCATACAGATGGTAAATTTCAACCCCTGAGTCCATGTTCCTAAACACTATAATATAGGATTCTTTAGAGTGAGTCAGGTATTAATTGCCTTTATTGTAGTTTTTCCCTTAGCAATTGTGGCTTTCATATTTTTATTGTGAAATATTTCCCTTTTTTCTTTTCCAAAGTTTGATCTAGTTTACTAGAGGCATTCTCCTCCTGAGTCTTATTAAGAATATGAATTAAATTATTTTTAGAAACAGTAACTTTGCCATATCCTTGGTTTTTAACAAGGAATGGTATTTTTGAAAAGCTCTATAAAATCATCACTGAATTTTTAAAAATTTGGAGAAATTAGCCATTATGTTACAAAATAACTGGTACAGGATGCCTTATATGAGTAATTTATTTTAAAATATAGATAGTCATCTACCTCCTTTATAAGATCCTGGTGATTTTATCTGTTTATAAAAAGACACATATTGTGCACCTACCCAGCTTGTCCCAAGCAAGTGAGGAAAAATGCATTCCAGGATGAGAGTAAAAGGATAATAAATTATATTTTTCCAGTTGTATGGAATTTTGGCTGAAATCTTAGAGCTGAGAACAGTAGTGCTAGACACATCCATGCAGGACATGCTAAAAGGTAGCAAAACTGGTCTGGTGACCTCTTCTCCATCCAGCCCGTACAAGGCAATAGTAGAAATTTTAAAGGACATTGTCAATGGTGATTTTTAGGAATAAAAATTACTATAGCTTGTGATAGGTTTCCCACTAAACCAGTGTTGGGAGAGGTTTCCAAAAGATCCACTTTTATAGATTCAGTGTGTCTGTATGTAGAGATTAGCATTGCATTCATTGGAAGGAAGATTCCTGAGCTGCAGAAAATCATAAGCCCAATTCATGAGCCCATGCAGATGGAGTGTGGAGAAAGAGTTATTGGAAGAACTGAACAGTGTCTTTAGAACGTTGGGGGAATAAATGAACATAGAAATTGAGTGAATGGAGTAACTCCAAATAGCAGTTCACAAAGAGAAATCAGCAGTTGGGGAAACTGCTATCATTTTTAGGTGTGTCTTCATCTTTATGTGTGTCAAAAATGAGTGATTTTCCTTTGAGACAAATGGATGCCTCAGAAGGTAGTCAGCTTGAGCCTTCTTGAAGCCTTGATGGGACCATGCCTGAGAAGTAAGCCGGCTGGGGTAAAAGGACCCAATCAAAGACAAGCTATAAGTATATTGCTTGAGGCACAAGCTTAAAGGTAAGTTTATAGACTTCAATATGATTGTACATGCAGGAAAAGTGAAAGGATAGCTCATAATGTATAGGCTTCACTTGCAGAAGAGGATCTCTAAATTGAGACATTTAAAAGAGGTGAGTTTCATATCAGTATCATCAGATACTTCAGATTAAAAAAATGAGTTTATTCCAATAATAGTACTATTATTAAGAAATAAAATTTATGAAACCAAACTAAGGCTTTTGAAAGATCATAGTGTCAAAGATGAAATCTCTGACATGATCACAAATTCTATTGTAAATCTATTTTTAAAGTTCAAAACTAAAGAAATTTTGTAATGAAAATATAAATATAAATTTTGGTAAGTTCCGGCATTATGGTACAACAAGGTTGCTACTAAAATAAGAAAGATATAGGGCAGAAAATGTGCTTAGAATTGACGGTAGAGCGTATATAATTCACAATTACATCCACAAAAAGCAGTAAAGTTCTAACAATTCAAATAGAAAACATGGTTTCCAAAATTTAAAACTTTATTGCATATACACAAAACTTTCCAATTATAATATTTTGTGAAAAAATTGGTATTGTGTAATAATAAAAAAATCAGAATGATAATTTAGACATGTTTGCTGCCCATACTTAATCCGATTTTAGAAATGTTTGAATTTTTGAAGAACTATTGATAAATCAACCTAAGTGGCCTAAGTTGTCAAATTTTTTTCTGCATGCGTTTCTTCTATGTTCTGGCTGCATTTTGTTCAAAATCAACAGACATATTTATATTCTATAGAGGAATGAAATTATTTGAGAAGATGTGGTGGCTTCGTTATATGTCAATGTGGCTAGACTGAACTACTTTTCCCAAAACTCCCTTTCCTGTGTATTTGTGCTTAGTTCGGCCATGTTTTTGTGTGAGATTTTGTGGGTGAAAGAGAAGCAGCACAGATTGACTTTTTCACTTGTGAAAGGTCTGGGTAGGTGCTGCAGATCTGCTGACTCATTTCTCTGGTATGTGGTAGCAGGTAGGCCTGCAACTCTTTCATCTTCCCCTGGATCCTACTTCAGCTCCTTTCACTCCTAAATCAGATGAGTGTGAAGCTTCATGACAAAGGGCACCAACTTTTCCTGTGAGCACCCACTTTATCAAGGATATAGGCAATGAAAACTGACACAATTCCAGTTCTTTTTCATGAGCTTCTGCCCAAGCTTATGGGCTACGGCTCATGTTTGTATGTTTCAGCTTATTCTTGCTCTGGCCCACTTTTACATTCATCTTTTCTTCCTATCTGCTTTTCCTATAGTTGTCATGTTCCAAAATCAAACATGAAGAAAAACAGCATTGAAAAGATGGCTTACCCAGCTCCCGCAATCGCCTAAGGTAAAATATCTCTAACAAGTTATATTAATGTATGTGTATATGTTATTGTTAATATATAGATATACTGTTGTATAGTACAATGTTGAATACAAGTGGTGAAAATGGACATCATTGTCTTGTTCCTGACCTAAGAGAGAAAACTTTGAGCGTTCCTCCATTCAGTAGGATGTTAGATGCAGGTTTGTCATTATTGTATTGAGGTACATACCTTCAATACATAGTTTGTTAAGAGTTTTTATTATGAAGGAATGTGAATTTAGTCAAATGCTTTTTCTGCATCAGTTGAAATGTCATATAGTTTTTGTCTTCATTTCTTTTAATGTGGTGTATCACATTTATTGGCTTGCATATGTTGAACCACCCTTGCATCCTTGGGATAAATACCACTTGATCATAGTGAATAATCTCATTAATGCTCTTTTGGATTAGGTTTACTAGTATCTTGTTGAGAATTTTTGCATTTATGTTTGTCAGAAATATTGACCTATAATTTTCTTTTTTTGTTGTATCCTTGTCTGGTTTTGGAATCAGAGTAATGTTGGCCTCATAAAATGAGTTGGGAAGTATTCCTTCGTTCTCAATTTTCTGGAATAATCTGAAGGGAATCGGTATTAGTTCTTCTTTAAATGTTTGGTAGAATTCAGCAGTGAGGCCATCAGGTCCTGGGCGTCAGAAATTCTTTTTAAAACCTGAGACTTTGGGGAGGGGTCTTTGAACTTCCTAAAATTGTATGCAAGGTTTTGTGCATAATGTACTGGTTTTTTGTTCCTTGAAAAAATATCCGTAACTTTTCATATATTTTCAAAGTGACCCAACGACCTTGAAAGATTAAAAATAACCAAGTAAGAGAATGTACAGTTATTTTCTTGACAGACTTTTTTCTTAAGGAAGATTCCTTATGTTTTCTTTAAAAAGTCAACTTGCCTTGCAAATTTAAAATAGGATTTAGTAGGTAAAGATCTATACATTTCAAACACATTTTCAATAACCCATAGGCTGAATTTGATATTCACTTGTGGTGCTTACAAAGTAGGAGGTGAAAATTGTAAATAAAAACAAGTAAAGGAAATGTTGCAATACCCTGAATTTTTGATCGTTTTATACCTGCTTTCCTTGACTCCAGACAGATTTGGCAAATTACATGAGCAAGGATTTAAAAGGCTTCTGACTCCACATAGGTCTAATTGATTCTGCAAATGTGCCAATTCCCCTGCTCTCTCTAATTACCTGATTGAAAGCACCAGTTGCTCAGAAGTGCTAAGCAAATAGCCTCTTGTTTGCTTGAGCTGCAGCAGGTAGGGAGGATTTCAAGCTGGAAAAGAGCATGTAATATTCTCTGTTCCTTACCTTTGAGAAGTAGTCAAAGGTCATTTTCTATTATTTTGTAAATTCCAAAGTCCTATTTTCAGATTGCTTTTCTCTCTTTGTTAGAATAAATCATGTTTGACTTTGTGTAGTCAACAATCAGTACATCAAAAGAAACTAACAAATATTTATTGACTGTTTATAGTTTGCAAATTCCTGTGAAATCTCTCCACTTAATAAAGATAATTTCACTCTGTAAACATAAGAAATAGTTAAAAGTAACTAAGACTGAAAAAAAAAAAAAAAAACAATGAACATACTTATTTGCTAACATAACACTGTTGGTTAAATTTGTAAAACAGTATTAGTCATGAGACTTGTTTCACTACCTTTTGTGTAAGCTGAGGTTATAAAATAACAATATTGAGCTTGTCTATATTTAATTTCAGTTGGCATTTGAGGTATATAGGAATGTCTGCAAGAAATTATAATTTTTTTTTTTTTTAGATATTTCATCCCCCTGGACATTATATATGTGACTATTGTAGATTTTAGAATGTTTCAGACTGTCAGATTCTCCACACTGTGAATTTAAATCTGACAAGCACACTACAGCTTTTAAAGAGGAACCTAAAGTTTTTTTTTTTATTTTAATAGCAGTATTGTATTTATGACAATTTATACTAATATCCCATAACATGTGGCAGTCTTTACAGATTTACTGATCCAGAGGTCTTGAGTATAATCTCGCATCAAACAGAATCAGCTTTATCATTCACTGCCACTGGTTTTGTGTAAAAAATAAATAATTTTCTTTTTTAGAGGTAAATGATATAATTAATTCTAGCAAAAGCTGCTATTTTCATTTCAAGTTTCTAGAGTGATATTCAGTGCTTAAAATTCTTCAATTTCAACATTTTAAAATAAAATGTTAATTTGGAATAATACATTTGACTCAGAATAATGTAATGCAATATTTGACATGCCGGATAAATTGGATTACTGAAATTAAATCATCTTTCTTAATAGCACTATTTTCCCACCACATTAAAAAACAAAACGAACAAACAAAAAACAAACAAAAAAACACACTTCCCCTCCGCAAATAAGAGAAAAATGATGTAGAATCAAGTGTCTTCTAACTGGTTAAAGGCATTAGTGATGAGTCTAACCATCACAACAAACTTTTACAGCTGATCTGCAGCACTGAACAGAACATGAGAACAGAACGTAAATCTGAAGGTAGGCAAGTAAGTACTCATTGCCCCTTTCACTTAATAGCCTTAGCTTTGATCAATTTACTTAATTTCTGTGGACCTCAGTTTACTGATCCGTAGGTTTAGAACTGTCAGGCAACTTTCAAGGTCAAACTTAGATCTGTTTGTCTCAAAAGTCTTTCAGGATCAATGGCTCTGGGATATAATCTAGACATCTGCACTTTTTAAAGCTCCTCAGGTGGTCTTTTTGTGTAGCCAGGGTTAAGACACACTATTACAGAGCAGGTGTTTGCACACTATTATCCAAGGGTCAAAGCTGGCCTACCACATGTTTTTGTAAATAAGGGTCTATTGGGACACAGCCATGCTCATTCGTTTATTATCTATGACTGATTTTGCACTACAATGGCAGAGTTGAGTAACTGTTACAGAGACCATGTAACCCACAAAGCTAGAAAAATATGGGCCTTTACGGAGAAGGTCTGAAACCGCCCTATCATAGAGAGAAGAATAAAGGATTTGAAGTTGGATAGAACTATATTTACATTATTGTTCTGCCTCTTACTCACTACGTAAAATGGAATAAGTCACTAACTCTTTTGTGATATGACACAATGTACTCAAAGTGACTCAGTTTAACCAGGCAAATTAATAAATGCTCAGTGTTTGTTTGCTCCTCCTAGTTAGGCAAGGATAATTTTTCTAAGTATTATTCATATTCATTTCTAGTTATTGAAAACCTAAAAAATAGATTCACTTGAATTCATTAACTTTCTGTTGTTTCCCAAGTATTTTCAAAAACAATGGGTGAAAATACTTTCTTCTGCAATGCTGATGGTGAGGTCAATCTCTTACGTAATGTGACAGCTACCTGCAATTTTTGCTGCAAATTATTTCCAACAATTATAAAGTTTAAAATTCTCACTAATTTAATAATTACTGGCAAAATATTGGATACACCTTGAAATTCCTCTATTTAGTTAATTCTGGAGCAAATGAATAATCCATAAAATTTAATCTAAGTTCAAGGAAAGTGTACCTAATCAGATAAAGTGCAGTTCATGATTTTCTCTCTGTCATAAATGTTATTTGCAATATCTTTTCCAAACTTATAATACTTTCTTCTCTATCTCAGTGAAAGTACCACATATTTATTCAGTTGCTCAGGTCAGAAACTCAGGACACTCCTTTCTCACCCTGAACATCTACTCAGTCACCAGTAACCAAATCCTGTGGTTTCTACTCTTTTAATATTGCTCCAGTTTTCCCAACCCCTCCATCTCTACTGCCACTATGTTAGACTGGGTGTTCTTCATTGTTCCAGGATTACTACAACAATTCTTTTGTGCACAATTCACCTTAAAACCTATCTCTTCGACCTTACACCTCAGCACTCCCCATTTTCTGAAGCACATATTGGAAGGAGTCCAGAGCAGGCACAGTCAGATCAGTTAAGAGGCTCACAGCATCATCAGGCAAGACATGAGGGTAGCTTGGGCAAAGGTGGTGGTGAAGATAGAGAAAAGTGTACTGATTCATGAGTGATTTTGAAAGTAAAATTAATATGTTTCCCCTGAATTGTATATGGGGATTTGTGGAAATGCAACTGTTGAGTATAATTGTCAGGAATATGGCCTATGTCACTGGATGGCTGGTAGTGTTGATCACAGAGATAAGGTACATTTAAAGAGGTCTGGGTTTGGTACCTATGCTAGATACCTTCCATTTACCTTCCCTGATTCTCTTTACTCTTCTCCACCATGCTTTCTGCCCTGGAAGGCTGACCTTTGTAGACTGCATTGACTCAACTCCCTTGCCACCTGGCATCTGGTTGCATTTGGCCAATGAGAGGCTCTGGCAGAAGACCATTGGGCATTTGGAGAGAAAGCTTGGTGCATTATTCCCTTGGTCCTTTTTGCTTGTCCACAGTTTGCTAGTGGCCTTATTCCTATGACCTAAAGCTGAAGTTCTTGTAGAGTAGTTCACTCCTAAGCTATAGTGCTCTGAAGATTCCAGTTACAGCTTTTTCTCCTGTCCCCTTCAGGCCTAGGAGTAGCAACATCTTCTAACTTTTGCTGTTGTTAGGTGCTTCAAGATCCCTTTGATCATTTCCATAACCCTGACCACATTATTTGTAAATAGTCTTTCTAATTTATTCCTTTTTAAGGGGCCATCTGTAACTTCTGGGATGTGGGTAGATACAATGAGGAATATTATAGTTTGGTGTCCACAGTTGAGTTTGAGGACCTTTAAGGTATCTAGGAGTAAAGGTCAATGTTGCAGTTTAATTTATATATTTTGAACTTAAATAAATGGTCTGGTATAGAGATATACCATTTGCTAGGTATTGTATTTTGAAAATATTATCTCTTAATATTAGACTAACTCTATGATGTAGTATCCTTCTTATACTGGGGTGACCAACCATCCTGGTTTTCCTTTCACTGAGATGTTTCCTGGGGTTTGGAACTTTCTTGGTGCTAAACCAGGAAATTTTCAGGGAAACCAGGATGAATTTGACACCTATAATTTACCTATTTGGAATCTGAGGCTCAGAATATTTAAAAAATGAATTTAAAGTCACCCACATAGGTAGAGGCAAAGCTGGGTTTCACCTTCTCCCTGTCTGATTCTAAATACTGATTTTTTTCCACTACACACCATTCATTCCCAAGCCTAAATTTTCCTTAAAGGAACCTAAAGACTTTGTAGAAATGTAATCAAACAAAAAAACAAAAAACTAACACCCTCCCCCTCAACACATAAAAAAACAAACAAAAACAAAACAAAAAACACCCACCACTAGAGATTTTGATTTGGTGGATCTGGGGTAGAATCCAGGAATCTTTGTTTATATTTTTTATTTTTTTAAATTTTAATTGATTATACATATTCATGGGGCAAGAGCTGTCTGTCAGCACGTGTACCTAAGTTGTGGTGAGGAAATCAATGCTATCAGCATGCCCACCACCACAAATAGCAATTATTCCCCATGTCCCCTACTCAAACTCTCCCCGATCCCCCTCCCTTCCCTCTCCCCCACACTGGCAACCCTAGGTCTGGTCTCTCCCTCTGCAAGTCCAATACACCACTGTGGTCTTTCTTTCCTTCCTTCTTTTTTTCTCTCTTGGCTCCCACTTATGAGTGAGGACATGCAGTATTTTTCCCTCTGTGCCTGGCTTATTTCACTTAACATAATTTTCTCCAAGCTCATCCATGCTACTGCGAATGGTTGAATTTCATTCTTTTTTCTGGCTGAGTACTGTTCCACTGTGTATATACACATTTTCCTTATCCAGTCGACCGTCGATGGGCATTTAGGTTGGTTCCATATTTTGGCTATTGTAAATAGTGCTGCAATAAACATGGATTTCCACATATACCTTCGACATGATGATTTCCATTCCTTTGGGCAGTATTGGGTTGTATATGGTAGTTCTACCTGTACTTGTTTGAGAAAATTCCATACTGTTTTCCTTAGTGGCTGTGCTAATTTATAGTCTCACCAACAGTGTAGATGGGTTCTAATTTCTCTGTATTCTCACCAGCATTTTTTATTCTCAGCCTTTTTGATTATATCCATTCTAACTAGGATGACATGATATCTCAGTGTGGTTTTGATTTGCATTTCCCTGATGATTAGTGATGTTGAGTATGTTTTCAAGTACTTGTTGGCCATTTGGATATCTTCCTTCAGAAAATGCCTGTTCAGCTACTTTGCCCATTTTATAATTGGATTTTTGTTTGTTGCTTTTTTTTTTTTTTTTTTTTTTTTTTTTTTTTTTTTTTTCCGTGTCCGGCAACGGATCCCAACCCTCAGTGTTTC
>NW_007726130.1:1342746-1447893 GCF_000696425.1 Galeopterus variegatus | reverse complement strand
TTTGGTTTTTTTTTTTTTTTTTTTTTTTTTTTTTTTTTTTTTTTGTCTTTTGTCTTTTTCCGTGTCCGGCAACGGATCGCAACCCTCAGTGTTGCCCCCGTACCGGACCTGGGACCAGCAACGGGATTGCAACCCTCGGTGTTGCTCCCGCGCCTCGCTCAGCCAGTGAGCGGGAACCGGTCTGTATGTGGGATCCGAACCCTCGGGCGGGAGCGCCGCCGCGCTTCCCAAGCGGCGCACTATCCAGTGCGCCACCGGGCCGGCCCAAGGATTTTTGTTTGTTTGTTATTGTTTTTGTTTTTTACTGTGTAGTTGTTTGAGTTCCTTTTATATTCTGGATATTAATCCCTTTTCAGATGCATAGTTGGCAAATATTTTCCCACATTCTGTAGGGTGTTTTTTAACTCCATTGATTGTTTCTTTTGCTATGCAGAAGCTTTTTATTTTGATATAATCCTGTTTATTTATTTTTTTCTTTTGTTGTTTATGCTTTTGGGTTCTTAATCATGAGTTCTTTGCCTAGTCATACATCCTGAAGTGTGTCCCCTATGTTTTCCTTTAGGACTTTTATAGTCTCAGGTCTTATATTTAAGTCTGTAACCTATTTTGAGTTGATTTTGGTATATAGTGAGAGGTAGGGGTCTAGTTTCATTCTTCTGCATATAGACATCCAATTGTCCCAGCACAATTTATTGAAGAGACAGTCTTTTACCCAATGTATGTTTTTGTTGTCTTTGTCAAAGATCCATTGGCTGTAGGTCTGTGGGTAGATTTCTGGGATCTATACTCTGTTCCATTGGTCTGAGTGTCTATTTTTATGTCAGCATCATGCTGTTTTGGTTACTATAACTTTGTAGTATAATTTGATGTTATGAAGTGTTATGCCTCTGGCTTTAGTTTTTTTTTTTCTCATGATTGCTTTGGCTATTTGGGGTCTTTTGTTGTTCCATATGAATATTAGGATTTTTTTTATATATATCGGTGAAGTATGTCATTCATTGGTATTCAATGGGAATTGCATAGAATCTGTAGATCACTTTGGTAAGTATGGATATATTCATAATGTTATTTTTTTCCAATCCATGAGCATGTGATGTCTTTTTATCTTTTTGCGTCCTCTTTAATTTCATCCAACATGTATGATATGTAATTGTCCTTGTAGAGATCTTTCTCCTCCTTGGTTAAATTGATTCCTAGATATATTATTTTTTGGTGACTGTTTTAAATGAGCCTACTTTCTTGATTTCTTTTTCTGCTAGTTCATTATTTGAGAATAGAAGTCCTATCAATTTTGGGGTGTTGATTTTGTATCCTGCAACATTACTGAAATAATCAAATGGGGTTCA
This sequence comes from Galeopterus variegatus, assembly GCF_000696425.1. Lineage (NCBI taxonomy): Eukaryota > Metazoa > Chordata > Mammalia > Dermoptera > Cynocephalidae > Galeopterus > Galeopterus variegatus. The sequence goes on along the minus strand of NW_007726130.1, from coordinate 1,446,547 downwards.
TACATGCAAGTCAATAAATGTGTTATACCACATCAACAGAATCAAGGACAAAAACCACATGATTATCTCAACAGACACAAAAAAAGCATTTGACAATACTCAATATCCCTTCATGATAAAGACTCTTAGAAAATTAGATACAGAAAGTATCTCAACACAATAAAAACCACATACAACAAGCCCACTGCCAATATCATCCTCGACAGGATTAAGGCAAGGATGCTCACTATCACCTCTCCTATTTAACATAGTGTTTGAAGTGCTAGCAAGAGCAATTCAGGCAAGAGAAAGAAATAATGGGCATCCAGATTAGAAAAGATGAAGTCAAACTGTCCTTGTTTGCAGATGACATGGTCCTATATACAGAAAAACCTAAAGACTCTAGCAAAAAAACTCTGAGAGCTGATTAACAGTTCCTTTGCTTTTATTAATTGCTCTCAAATGATTCTAATGTAGACTGTCAGACATTTATGTTTAGTAAATTGTGCACTCCCCATTACTTCCCTTATGCAATATCAAAATTACAAAGACCTTGTTGTTCAATTTAAATCTTCATTAGGTTTAAGACGCTGTGTATTTTTTTTTTTTTCAAACAAGCACACAATGTCCTGATAATAGAATGGACATATTTTGGTTAGAATACAACTCTTTATTACATTCAGCAAGTTTCTTAATTTCTCTGCTATTTCTAATCTATGAGATGGTATATGCAAACAGTACCCACTATGTTGTGAGCGTTAAATGAGATGCCATGTGTACAGTGCTGGACCACTACCTAGAACACAATATACATTAAGAAGTGTTAGCTATTATTATTGTTATCAAGTACCTGGAAGAAGATTGTTTAGATGTGGTATATTTCTTCATAGTCATTAATGAATAATCTCAATTATTTTTCTCAACACTTTCCACTCTATTTTTCTTAGATAATTTAACCTAGAATAACCATTGACCATTTATAAAGAGGTAAATTTTTAGAATGAGATATCTGGAGAAGAATGGATCTCAGTAAAGGCAGATCAATTTACAACACCTTCTCAGGTGCCAAAAGGGAGAAGATAACAAACATTAGTTGAGGATCTCCTCTGTGTCAGGGCCCTAAGTGAATTAATGGACTTAATTTTTATCTTAAAGCAGTAATAATGTGAAGGCCGATGATTGTCAGTGATTTGCCAAATGTAACACATCTTGAAAGCAGCAGAGCAAGGCCTGAAAGCCAAATCTTTCTTATTTTACAAGTTGGGAGGGTGAAGCAAGATAGCTGATTAGAAGACTCTACTGCTCTTCTCTCCCACAAATACAAACAAAACAATGAATAAACAGCTACACTTGGGTGACTATAGCTAAAGAAGAGCATTGGAGTTCATCAAAGGAGTAACAGAAAAGCTAGTGAGAACAGAAATTCAGGATAGCCACATAGAAAATGGAAGGAAAAGCCTGGCCTCCACCAACACATCCCTCAGCCAGGAGCAGCAGGGAAACAGGAGAAACTTTTCCCTGAGGGGAAAAGGCAAGTGAGAGGACCCCGGCATCCCTCAACAACACCTTGGGAACCTACCGCCCTCATCACTGGGGAACCTCATAGTCGTAATAGGTACTAAGTCTAGCTGAGGGAGCTTCCTGGAGTCCACACAGTTGTGCTCCCCCAGAAGAGCTGACATTGTGCCCTGTCCTATGTGGCTCCTGTGACTACTGCACCATCTTGAAACTGGAACTGCTGCTGGAAGATATCATACCTGTGGTGAGTGACACTGTTTCATCCCAGAGGCTAAGCTGCCATTGAACTGATTTCACCAAGCTGAACTGAGAACAGCTGTTACATCCTACCCTGAGAAACTAAGTAGTGGTGGAACTGCTCTACCCATTTCTCCCAGTTGTGGTTGTGCCCCACCCCTCTGGGATTGAGCTGAAAGGATGCATTCCACCCTGAGGAATTGCTATCTTGGCTGAGAAGCTGCTTGTCCTAGCTGAGCAGCTAAGCATCTCAGAGATGAGCTGACTAGTACCTCCTCTCCCAGGGAAATACAGCAGTTGCTGAGCTGAGACACCCTGCCCTAGGGGCTTCCCTGGAGCTTGACTATTCCCCTAGAGACCAAGGAGTGGAGCCAGCATTGTAGTGTTCCCTCCTCCTCAAGGCCCAAACAAAAGCTGCTCCCCATGATTCTGGGTCCTTACTACCGCATCTGACCTCAAAGAGACTGATATATTGCCGAGTCCCACTAGATTTTATTCCTGAATTGCAGCCATACTATGGTCCCCTGGCCCAAACCTCCAGAGCCAAACCTTTCTCCCCAAGAAATAGGCCAGTTTTCTGCCCTTCCCCCCAGGGTCAGATTCACAGCTACAATTCAGCCCACTGGGCATGAGCTGCCAGGGGGGCCTCAGAGCCACAGATCCTGGTGCTGTGGGAAATTTAAATCAAACCCTGGCACAGAGAGTGAACCTATACCCCAAATCATAATAGGTTTGTTTGACAATGAGCCCACAATCCTGGTTCCACAGCTTCTCCAAGCACCTGCACCTGGAACCTAGCACCACTGGAGTTGCCCTTATAACCAAAAGAATCTGCTCTGACCAGGGTAGCTAAATTATGGTGCCTTGGAAGATCTATCATAAGTCAGTAACCATGTCAATCTGTCCTAGAAAATGCTATCATAAGACCATTTTACTTAGAAGCAGTCATAATGGTGCCAGAAAGCCATTAAATAATCTGGAATACTACTTAATACCCTTACCTTAGATCCCTGCATGTAGGATGTAACTAGGTAACAATACCAAATCTCCATGTCATGTACAACCAATAGAAAACTGATGAAGTAATTAGGTGGGGCTGACTTTCTCTCTCTCTTCTTTGACCCCTCTCCCTTATTGTGATTAAAATAATAAAAGATTTGCTGGACCTCTTTGGAACATATTTTTCAGGGCTACCTGATCTGTGTGTCTCCCTGGTTACAACTGTCATATTGGCTCAGTAAATCCTTGATATATGTATCTGGTCTCAGTTTCTTTCGAAGTCAACACCCTATTGTGGGAAAAATGTAAATAGGAGGACCCCCAAAGCTCTTTCCACTGAAGGCCTTAACAATCTATGCTGCTGTCACTGCCACAAACTTCTACAGCCTATGGTACTGAGGTACCCACAGTTAATGAAAACATTGATTGCAGCTGAAGAAACTTCCCAGAGACTAAACCATGGCATCTATATGGAAACAGAATCATCACACCTTTTTCAACCAACACACTAAGACCCAACTGCAGGTGAGACACTCTGTCTATGAAAGCCACTCTGTAAAGTTTGGAAAGGACAGTTGTTTCACCAGACGCATAGACATCAATGAAGGGGCACAAGAAACATGAAAAGTAAGGAAATATGACACCACCAAAGGGATACAATAACACACCAGTGACAGACCCCAAAGAAAAGGAAAGCAATGAACTGCTGCTGGAGTTTGGACGTATTGTCCCCTCCCAAACTCATGTGGAAATTTGATCTCAAATGTGGCAGTGTTGGAAACTGATTGAGTCATGGGGGTGGATCCATCGTGAATGGATTAATGCTCTCCCTGGGGGAGGAGGGGTAGTGAGTGAGTTCTTGCTCTGTTAGTTCCCAGGAGACCTGATTGTTTAAAGGACCCTGGCACCTCCTCTCTTTCTCTGTCTCTTGCTTCCTCTCACCATGTGATCTACTTGTACCCGCCGGCTGCCTGCCACTTTCCACCATGAGAAGAAGCAGCCTGAGGCCCGTGCCAGATGCAGCTGTCCCAGAATCATAAACAAAATAAACCTCTTTTCTTTATAAATTACCCAGTCTCAGGTATCCTGTTATAGCAACATAAAATGGACTAAAACAGAAAATTTACATCTCTTAGTACTACCATGTCCTGTGATTAAGGTCAATGGAAAATTACAACAACCAAATCCAGGCAAGACTATAAATGGCCCAGACTCTTCAGGGATGAAGGTTTGGGTCACTCCACCAGGTAAAGAACACGACCTGCTGAAGTGCTCGCTGAAGGCAAAGGGAATACAGAAGGGGCAGTAGAAGAAGGACATTATAAATACCAGCTTTGACCACGTGACCAGTTACAGAAACGAGGATTGTAATTGTTCTCCCTGTTGTGTTAAGAATATGTCTCTACGTATATATACTGCACACATATTAAGCAATTATCTTTGTTTTTGTTTCTCCTGTTCTCTACCATGTACCATGAGACTTACTGACTTTATACCAGCATTTAAATGTTGTTAACCTTACTTCACAGTATTTGTAATTTTAAGTTATGGGATATTGGGAGAAGGGTAAATATCACTTAAGGACTTTACCTTTTTCTTCTTGGAAAGGGATTAATGCATTTCTGGTTGTACACAGGATAGTGTATCATGTTAGGTGGAACTATTATGTTATTGTACCATTTGAAAATTAAGTGTGATTTAAGAAGATAGTATGGATACCAAGTTGACAAGGGGTGGACTTGTGAAGGTTAATTCTAGATGTCAACTTGGTTAGATGAAGGAATGCTGAGAAACCTGGTAATGCAATCTTTGCAGGTGTGTCCATGAGGGTGTTTCCAGCAGAAATTAGTATGAGAGTCTGAGTGGCCTGGGTGTGAAAGACCCACCCTCAGTGTGGGTGGGAACAATCCAATCCACTGTCGGTCCGGAGAGAACAAAAGACAGAGGAAAGAGGTGAAGCTCTCTCTCTTGATGCACTGGAGCTGGGATACACTCTTCTCTCCTGTCCGTGGACATCAGAGCTTGAGACTCTTCAGCTTTTGGATTCCAGAACTTACACCAAGAACACCATCAGCTTCCCTGGTTCTGAGGCCTTTGGACTTGGACTGAGCCACATGCTACTGGCATCCAGTTTATAGATGGCCTATTGTGGGACTTTTCTTCATAGCCATGTGAGCTAATTCCTCTAATAAATCCCTATCATATAATTATAACATATCCTACTGCTTCTGTCTCTCTGGAGGACCCTGACTAATACAACTGCCAGAAAAGGAATTCAAAATAATATTTAAAAAACTCAAGATGCAAGAGAATGCAGATAGAATATTGAACAAAATCAGGAAAACAATTGACAATATGAATAAGAAATTTGACAAATTTATAGATGTCACTAAAAAGAACAAAGAAAAAATTCTGCAGCTGAAGAATTTAATTAATGAACCAGAAAAGCATAATAGAGACCTTTAATAGCAAACTAGAACATGCAGAAGAAAGAATCTCTGAACTCAATGATAGGTCATTTGAAATTACCCAATCAGGAAAAATAAAGCCTTTCACAGACAAGCAAAAACTGAGGAAATTCATCACCATTAGACCAGTCTTGTAAGAAATGCTCAAGGGAGTCATACATCTATCTGGAAGTGAAAGAATGATAACCACCATCAAGAGAACACATGAAAGGTAAAATTCACTGGTGAAGCAGGTACACAAATGGGAAAGAAAAAAGAATCAAATCTTATCACTACAGAAAAACACCAAACTGCAATGATAAACAATAAGAGAGCGATAAAGGAACAAAGATATACAAAGCAACAAGAAAACTATCAACAAAATGTCAGGAATAAGTCCTTACCTATGAATAATAGGCTTGAATGTAAATGGACTAAATTCCCCAATTAAAATATATAGACCGGTTGAGTGAATTAAAAACAAGATCCAACTATAGGCTTCCTTCAAGAAACTCACTTCAAGTGTAAAGACACACATAAAATGAACGTGAAAATATGGAAAAAGATATTCCTTGTAAACAAAACCCAAAAATGAGCAGGAGTAGCAATACACATATCAGATAAAGTAGACTTTAAATTTAAAAAAAAATGTAAAAAGAGATAAAGAAGTTCATTAAAGGGGTCAATTCAGCAAGAGCATATAACAATTGTAAATCTATATGCACCCAACATTGAAACATCCAGACATATATAGCAAATATTATTAGATCTAAAGGAGAGAAAGTTGATCACATAGAGAGTAGATTGGCAGTTACCAGAGGCTGTAGAAGAGAAAGGTGAGAGGAGACAGTGAGAAGTTGGTTAATAAATACAAAAGTCCTGCTAGATAGGAGGAATACTATCTAGAGTTTTATAGAACTGTGAGGTAACTATAATTAACAATAATTTATTGTATATTTTCAATTAGCTGAAAGAAAGGATTTTAAAGATTTCCAACACAAGGAAATGATAAATGTTTGATGTAATGAAAAAAAATCAGTCTCTGCCAAGATTTTAGGGGGTGGGGGAGGGAAGGATGAGTAGGTGGAGTACAGAGGAATTTTAGGGCAGCAAAGCTCTTCTGTATGAAACCATAATGGTTAGTACATGACATTATGCATTAGGCAAAACCCGTAGAACTGTACAATACAAAGAGGGAACTCTAATATAAAACTAACAATAATAATATGTTGTGTTGATTCATAATTCTAGCAAATATACCACACTAATTTAACAGATCAATAATAATAACTGTGTATGTGGGTAGGGGAGGATATGGAAACTATCTTACATTCTGCTCAATTTCTTTGTAAAACTAAAAATGCTATAAAAATAAAGGAAAGAAAAGAAAGGAAAAAAAAAAAAAAGGTTAAACTGTAACTCAAGGAAGTGCTGCCACAGAAAGGGTTATAATGAGGAAGACCAGCATAGTAATCATGAAAATGCCTTTTATTTAATATAATTCACTTTATACATGTTACATTGCTTTTGCACTAGTTTTTCATTAAGCACCCTTTTACAAAACTCAGATTTTAAATAACTACGATAACCTTTAATGGAGAATAACTTAAAAATGAATAATATGCTCTCTGCCCTTAGGGAGATTATAGTCAAGTGGGGAAGGTGGAAATGTGAAAATCTCATTGTGAAATGGCACTGGTAATATTCAGCAAAGCCAGAATTTGATCCCAAGTCTGCCTCACTTCAAAATGCTGTAACAGAGGTAAAATAAAAATGTCCTCAAACACAAGAAAATGAATGACTGAATGAATGAACCAATGAATTTATCCCTCAGAGGGGAGGGGATTTACTTATTCAATAAACCTTTACTAATTCATTACCCATATCAGACATTAAGCTAGGTGTGACAAACAAATATATTTATGTTTGAGAAAAAGTTACAATTGTGGTGTTAGGTATGCAAAGAAACATAATTTTTATGGTCAATGAAAGAAAAAGGAGCTAGTAAGTTGGTTGTTGTATTAGTCCGTTTCTGTTGCTTATAATAGAATACTTGAAACTGAGTACTTTATAAAGAAGCAAAATTAATTTCTTACAGTTTGGAGGTTGAGAATTCCAAAGTCCAGGGAACATATATGGTAAGGGCCTTCTTCTGGGTGGGAACTCTCCACAGCGTCCCATGGCGACCAGGGTGTCACATGGAGAGAATGGGCTGAGCAAGAGAGAGCTAACCTTCTTAATTGCCTTCCTTATAAAGCCATCAGAACCATGTCCATTACTGCATGAATGGACCAATCCATTCACGAGGGCACAGACCTCACAATCTAATCACCTCTTAAAGGCTCCCCCTTTTAAATACCATAGTTGGATTTCCCCCCCCCCCCTTTTAACACTGTTACAATGGAGATTAAATTTCCAATCCATGAACTTTTGGGAGACACATTTGACCCATGGCACTTGCCTCTGATCACATGACTATTAAGGTTTAGAACTGATCTTTGCACTCAGATCTGCCTCAAAAACCATCAGAGTAGATGAAATTTCCAAGGGCAAAGGGGGAGGTAACAGTTAAGCAAAGGCGACTTGGAGAATATGGAATCTAAGATGAAAGGACAAGTAGCAGAAGCATCACAGAAGTGCTTAAGACTATATGCCAAAGTGGAGGATGAATGCAGCTGGCAGATATCTTGGGAGGAAAGTGAAAGACATTAAGTCTTGGGTTTCTAATGTGGTGTGTATATTTATCAGATTTACTTCATCATTCATAACTCTAATTTAAACAAACCCTTATGTAGCAGAGCAGTTTCCCCATTCCTAATGTGTGAAGTGTAGGGGAAAAAAATGATAGGTCTCTGCTCTTGAAGAATTATTTTTTTCTAGTGTAGGATAAAAGAAAGCAACTTAAAAAGGCAGTTGCTGTGGGAAAGCTAGAGATGGTTTCAAGTGAAGAGTAAACACAAATTTTCCATGGGAAGGGGAAAGAAGAAGGATTCAGGTAGAGAAACAGTAAGCCAAAGGCCAAAGACTTGAAAGTCTGTGAGTTGTTGGGGAAATAGCTAATAGTTCATCCATCTTGTTCTGGAATCCTAGATGGCATTTCTCTCAGGAAAGATACTTATAATAGTGCAAAAGAAATTCTTAAAGTTATTTTTATAGAGATCATACTAGGGGAGTAGATGAACAGAATTAAATTAGGAAGGAGATTAAGGGTTGAGACCATGGTGCACTAATGAAGATTGGAGCTTAGAATTAGATCATGTCCTGTGGGGGTATTTAAAGAATAGGCCAGGTTCCCTAATTGAAACTGCTATGTAAAGAGGCCTATAGACAGCAAACTGGATTCCACAATGGATATTTTCAAATAGCTTTACTTATACTAGGCAGTTATTGCCCCCAAACATCTGGGAATGTAGTTCAGAGGTTCTAGCTCTTTAAAAAAAATGAATAAGACTTTAAATAGTCTCATACAAGTGAAATAGTTAGGGTTGACTGAGCTCCAAGCAGGGTGGGATAGAGCATCATAGTGACAAATGCATTACCGTCTCCTGACAAAGGTTTGTGATTGGAAATTATTAGTGGAAAGAGAAATTTTGTTGATTGAATGCTTATAAATTTGAAAAGTTTTACAGCTATTAGTAATGCAAGTGTGGCCTTCATCAGGCCTTTGCTCTGGAATTGTCATAAGAATGAATAATGGCATCTTGTAATCACTATACTATTTAGTACTCTATTACCACAATATTATGTGGTAAAGTTTGTTTCTAAACCATGTGGGAAATCACCACAATATCTTCCTTTGAAATGTGAATGATATGTATTTTGACGCTACTGCTGATTTTCTTAAGTGAGCCTTCTAAAGGATGAAACCCACATTCTAAATATATTTAGACTACATAGAAGTAATCGTGAATACAATTAACAAAATGGAGAGTCATTTATCCTTCAAATACAACTGTCCTTTCTTAAATACCTGCTAAAAGCCAAGAACTCTACTCATATTTCCACATATATGATGTCTTATAATTATCATAATAATCTTGTCAGAACTGTTCAATTATCCCATTTTATTGATGATGAAATGGATGGTTGGAGAAGTGAAGTGATTTGTTCAGGTTCACACTGTGGTTGAGCCTTGTTCTTTTCTATGTATATACTCCCTTTACTTGAAATCTCCAGGAATGCTTTCCTTTGAAATACTTTTAATGTTAAGAAATAAAGGGTAAGTTATATGGTTAGGATATATCAATGTAGCAGAAAGATAAAAAAGATATTTAATTTAGACAGTAGAAAAAAAGAATGTATATCATTTGTTCATGGTACCTGTTATATGTTTCATTGATTTCATGCTTAATAATACTAAAGTGCCAAATACAATGATCAAAAGTCAGGGCAATTTTAGGGTATGTACTGTAAGATGCCACATACTAAATCTGGTGGCAATGAGATCAACATTTATTAAATATTTTCTAAATACCTCCTTGTGTCTGACACAGAATTGGCTTTTTAATTTTTGGACACATGTTATGTCACTAAGAGTTTAAGACAGGGAAGAAAATCATAAAATATAAAATTTAAAATATCTGTTTAATTTGTAGTTGTAGTTCTAATATTTTCTGTTTATCCCAACTATGGATACCATGCCTTCAAATTGATTTTCATAACATAAGAATAATCATAAGAGAGATATATCATTAAAGACAAGTTGAATGAAATGACTATTGAAGTCCATGTATAACAAAATTAAATACAATAGATTTAAAAATTATATTGCTTTTCTACTACCTTGATATTTTTGGATAATATGTGATAAATCTTCCATAAGTCCCACATAAATTTAAAAAAGAGGAAAATAATATTTTTTTTTTCTGTTGAACAGTTCTTTTTTTTTTTTTTCGTTAAATTTTTATTTTGTCAATATACACTGTATATGACTATTATGGCCCATCACCGACACCTCCCTCCCTCCTCCCTCTCTCCCCTCCCCCCCAAGAATGTCCTTTCCGTTTGCTTGTTGTAACAACTTCATGAAAGTATAGTTGTTATATCTTCTGAAGGAATTATCTTTGTTTATCCAGTAGGATTTATCTATCATCTGTATTTGTTTACTATTTTAAAGCATATAGGTTATTAATTGGGATCTTGGTGAAAAAAATTTCTGTGATCAAAGAAGTGTAAGAAATGGCCAATTACTGTAACCTATGTCACATGAGTCATATCCAGCTCTCCGCCTGTCTTTGTAAATAAAGTTTCGCTAGGACACAATCATGCCTATTCAAGTATTTTCTCTGGCTGTTTCCCACAACAAATGCAGAATTGATTAGATGCAACAGAGACCTATGGCCTGCAAAATCTAAAATATTTACTATTTGGCCATAATAAAAGTGGTTGCTGAACAGTGCTCTAAACCAAGCAATTTTCTTTATTGTTAGAATTCACAGACTGTAATTATCTAATGTGCATTGTAACTTTCTCAAAAGATGTGTTTAATATATATTATTTTCCAAGCTTTTTGATCATAGTACTTTTTTTGACTCAATCCACCAGTCCCTGGTATTAGTGTCCTGGTTTATGATTTCAGATGAATTATTGATTGATTTGAGAAGTCCAACACATGCATATTCATACTGCACTGTAACTTTCAGATTAATTTAGCCAAGGACACAGAAACCTAACAGATAACAACATGTAACAGTGCAGGATCCCTAGGCTCTCAGTCTTCCACTGAGTAGCCCCCAGCTACTCAGTGATGACACTGTCTGAAAAAGGTAAAGCCTTACCTGATGGAATAAGCTTAAGTTTCAGTTATTCTATTGTTCTTTTATATTCAGGGCTCACATCATTATTCAAAAAAATGTATACCATCTCATTGCTTAGTGTTTTCATTTGAGAGAATATTTGCAAACATTACATTTTCCTAAATCTTGGCCCAACTCAGTATCAGAGTGATCACATCTCACGTAGAGACAAAAGCAGAGTTTGTGTCCTGAAGTTCTTAAGTACCTCTTTCTAGCTTCCTAGTATCCTGAGATACCCATTTTTTTACATCTGTGAAATACATACCTTTTGAAACAATACTATTAATTTTTTAATACATACATCACCACTGTATCATTAAGTATCTGGTATTTTGTTTAAGAAACACTTATTTTTTATTGTATTTAGGTACACATTCTATTCATATTTTACTATTTTATTAAAAGAAATCTAGAGTGAGTAAAATATGTTACAAAATATCTCTATATCTATCAAGATGTTCATATATTTATCTCACTTAAATTATCAAAGAGATGAATTGCTTTAATTGGATTCCTAACATTGAATTGAATCAATGTTTTATCTATATATTTACATACCTATATTAGTCTGTTACTCTTTCTTATAATAAAAACCCTAGAACTGGGTAATTTGTAAGAAAACAAAATTTATTGCTAACAGTTTTGGAGCCTGGGAAGTCCAAAGTCCAGGGAACACATCTGGTGAGCATCTTCTTTGGTGGTGATGCAGGGTATCACATTTTGAGAAAGTCAGGAGCAAAGAGAGCTCCTTGTGCATTATACGTTTAACACTCTCAGAAGAGCAGCCACTATTCCAAGAATGGATCAGTCCATTCCTGAAGGTACAGTCCTCGCACGCCAATCACCTCCTCAAATTCTCACCATTCAACTACTACATTAGCATTTCCCATCCTCTTAACACTGTCCCAGTGGGGGTCAAGTTTTGGTGGGACATTCAATCCAAGACATTACCCAATGTTGATTTCATACTCAAAATTCATACAAGATATAAGAAAACAAACAAAAATCCATGGGAGAATATCAGCTGAAACAACACATTGCCAAATTAAAACAACTTGCAAAGGCTCTGAACACTGGAATTATCAGGGAAAGAATATAAAATATATGAGTGAATTTAACATGTTTAGAGACATAAAAGAGGGTATTGGAAGCATGAGTAAGAAATGAACTATTATATTTGACTAGAGAAATTTGACAAAAGGTAAAATAGGTCTTCTAGAAATAAGAAACAATAGTAGTTTAAATTAAAGCTTGGTGCCTAAGTTAAACAGCATTTTTAAAACAGCTAAAATAAATTGGTAAATTTGACAGTACATCTGAAATTACTCAGAATTTCAACACAGAGAAACTAAAACATGGAAATATGAAATAGATGTCAAGAATAATGGATGACAGACTAAGTACTAACATACATCTGGTCACAATATATGGCAGAATAGAATGAATGGGGGAGAGAAATTTTTTCAGTGAGTCAATAGCTAAGTATTTTATGCAATTGTTGAAAAAAAACTAATCTTAAGACTAAGAATCCTTAATAAATTCCAAATAGAATAAATAATATTAAGTCCACACCTAAGCATATTATAGAAAAACTAAGAAAGACTAAAACAAAGAAATGATATTAAAAGCAGCCAGAGAGATTCTATAGGTAATCTACAATAGACTGACATTTAGAACTGAGATTACAGGGCTGGCCTGTGGCTCACTCGGGAGAGTGTGGTGCTGAGAACACCAAGGTCCCAGGTTCGGATCCTATATAGGGATGGCCGGTTAGCTCACTGGTTGAGCGTGGTGCTGACAACACCAAGTCAAGGGTTAAGATCCCCTTACCAGTCATCTTAAAAAAAAAAAAAAAAATAGAACTGAGATTACAACTGCAAAAACAAAAGCCAGGAAACAGCCAAGAATCATATACTTAGTATCTCTTAAAAATAAGGGTAATCTTATTGCTGTTTTCATGTAAACAGCAACTTAGAAAAAATAATTTTTAAAAACCAACAGAACAATCAATAGACACTAATGCTTTTAATCTTACACACGTTTAGAGGACAAAAAAGAGCACCCCACAACTGATTTATTTAGGCTTATATAATCATGATACCAAAACCAGATAAAGGCGGTAGAAGAAAAGGAAATCATGTGCTGGTCTTGGTCATAAAAATGGATGTTAAAATCCTAAAAAAAATTATAAACCAACTCTGTCTCTCCTTCCCTCCCTTTCTCCTTCAATATGCACCTCTCTCCATATAAATATCATATATGTAACTGCATAGAGTTTATTGTTATTTTTTAAATTTCTTTTTAAAATTTTTATTGAATCAAAATTGATTATACATATTTTGAGGGTTCAGCATTGAGATATGTAGATCAAATCAATATTACTAGCATATATATTGTTACAAATCATAATTATTCTCTATGCCCCTTGTCCAGTCTCTCCCCCTCCCCCCTTTCCTTCCCCTCCCCCCTCTAATCACCCTAGATTTCTTCTCTCCTTCTGAAAGAATAATGGTTCCTCTGTTGATTTGCTGCCCAAATTATCTTTCCAAAGCTGAGAGATGTGATCAGGTCCCCCAATACTATCATAGAGCAGATGTCTCTTCCGTCCCTATGAAATGGTCTCTGTGGAGACAGACATCCTCCTCCTTCCTTTATCTCTGCTGGTGACTCTCCTTGTGTCAACTCACTCCAGTGGCTGGCGGACCATCTGTGTGGTGGTTGTGGCATCTGGCCACCTTTGTGGCAGCCATGGTTATTGTGGTAGCTGTGGTGGGCCACCCACATGGAGGAGATGTTTTTGGCCTGCTCCATGGTGCTGGCAGTGTGCCTGGTTATGGAGAGTGTCTGATCCCCGGTTCCATTCCCCAGTCCCTGAGTGGGTCCCGAGGCACTGGCATGGTGTGCCTTGTTGTGGGAGTGGGTCTGTTCCCCTTCCCCATACCCCGGATCCCTGGGTGGTCCCCGAGATGAGGTGTAGGGTGCCTGGTTGTGGGAGGGGTTTCCAGTCCCTGGGTCTATAACCTGGGTCCCTGGCCAGGCCTCAGAGTGCTGGTGAGCTGTGCCTGTTTGTGGGAGGAGTGTCGAGTCTCTTTCTCCTTGCCTGGGTCCCCAGATGGGCCCTGAGGCACTGTTGAGGTAACTCTAGATTTGAGAGGGAGGTCTGATCCCATTCTCCATGCTTCAGTCTGCTGGGCAGGACCCTGATGTACTGGCACAGTGTGCCTAGTTGTGGGAGGGAGGTCCAGTCCCCTTCTCCATGTTCTGGGACCCCTGGCAGGCACCGAGGTGCTGGCATGGTGTACCTGGTTGTGGGAGGAGGCTCCAGTCCCTGGCTCCATATGCTGGTTCTGTGGGTGGGCCGAAGGGTGCTGGCATGGGGTGCCTGGTTGTGGGAAGGGGCTCCAGTCCCCTTCTCCATGCCCTGGGTCCCAGGGTGGGCCCAGGGTGCTGGCACAGTGTGCCTGGTGTCACAAGGGAGTCTAGTCCCCAGCTCCATACCATGGGACATGGGGAGGGCCCCTAGGCAATGGTGAGGTGTGCCTGGTTGTGGGAGGGGGGTCTAGTCCCTGGCTCCATGCCTCATGTCCCTTGGTGGGCCCCAAGGCATTCATGGTGTGCCTGGGCCAGAACTAAGTTTTTGTCCTTTGCTTGCTTCTAACATGGGGAACTTCCTGTGGGAACCAGTACTTGAGCTGTGTGGTTGAGCTAAATTGCTCCTTTGATGCCGTTTCCCGAGGGAAGGCTTTTTGTGCAGTTCAGGGTTTAATGGTTGACGTTATAAGTACTTCTGGCTCTCCAGAGACTTGGTGCACCTGGGTTGTGTAGAAACTCTTATCTGGGCCTGAGTCTTTTCATCAAACTGCACCCCATGCAATTATGCATTCTCAACCAGTCTCCTCTGAGTGGTCCTGTGCTGATTGGGGGGTGGATCAGCTGTCCTTGCTTTGTCCCAGTGTTCTCCCCATCTCCCCTGCCACCCATGCTCCAAACACTTTCCATGGGATGGGCCCTGCGCTGGTCCTTTGCAATGACTTACTGGCCTCTGAATGGCTCCCCTTTTTCAGCTGTTCTGGCTCCTTGCTCATGTGTGCATCCATGGGAACCCTATTAGTGGTCTTGCTTTCCTGGGGGCAACAAAACTCCTCTTCTCCCCTTCTGCCTCCAAGTAACTCCATCTAAAGGGCACAGCTGCAGCTTCTGCTGGCTCCTGTTCCATGTGCTCCAGCATTAAAATGGCCGTGGCCCGAAACACTGAGAGCAGTCTTTTCTTTCTCTCATCATGGTTCCTCCTGCCATCATGGGTTCCACAGGTCTCTCCTCCTCTTCACCTGAGCTGCAGTGGACCCAGCTTGGCTGATGTTACATTTTTATAGTTGTAAACCGGTTGATTTGTGGAAGAGAGTAATGCTGGGGACTATCTATTCCACCATCTTGACTGGAACTCCTGCATACAATTTATATACGTGTATTTAGCATCATGGCAAGATTGTGTTTATATTCCAAGAATGCAAGATAGCTTTTACATTATATGAATGATTAATGCAATTCATCATATTAAGAGATTAAAGTTGATAAGCCATATGATAGTTTCAACAGATGCGTAAAAAGAAATGATTATAAATTACAGTTTCATGAATTAAAAAATTATGATGAAAAATTATAGGAAACAGGAAATAGGAGAGAACTCTTTTACTTGATAAAATAAATTGACAGAAACTAAACAAATGTAATAAAAAATATTATTCCTTTTAAAATATGGAATAAGAAATGAAAAGTGTACTATTACAGCAGTTTAACAGTGTAGTTATTGAAGGCCTTAACTAGTGCAATAAGACAATAAAACACTTTAAAGAAAATAAGTATACAGTTTGGAAGGGAAGAAACAAAGCCATTATTTGATTAGTCAGTATATGGTAATAGTTTAAGAGAATGAGCTTTGGTGCCAGACTGCCTGTGCCCAAATCTTAGTTTTGGCACCTACTATTTCTATGTCTTTGTAAATACTCATTAAATAAAAAAAAAATAAAAAAAAGATTTTCTATGTATATTTTTAATTTTATTTATTTATTTTTTTAAATTTTATTTTATGTTGTCAATATACAATGTGGTAGATTGTTGTGGCCCGTTACCGAAACCTCCCTCCCTCCTCTATCTCCACCCTCCCTCCCAACACCCTCCTTTCTGTTCGCTCGTCTCATCAGCTTCAAGGAATTGTAATTGTTGCATCTTCTTCCCTCCCCTCCCAGTTTATTTGTGAATATATTTATTTACTTTTTAGCTCCCACAAATAAGTGAGAACATGAGATATTTCTCTTTCTGTGCCTGACTTGTTTCACTTAATATAATTCTCTCTAGGTCCATCCATGTTGTTGCAAATGGAAGTATTCCATTCTTTTTTATAGTAGAATAGTATTCCGTTGTGTAGATATACCATGTTTTCCATATCCATTCATCTGATGATGGACATTTGGGCTGGTTCCAACTCAGCTCTTGTAAAGAGTGCTGCAATGAACACTCGGGAAAGGTATACCTTTGACTTGATGATTTCCATTCCTCTGGGTATATTCCCAGCAGTGGGATAGCTGGGTCATACGGTAGACTTATCTACAATTGTTTGAGGAACGTCCATACCATTTTCCATAGAGGCTGCACCATTTTGTAGTCCCACCAACAATAGATGAGAGTTCCTTTTTCTCCACAACCTCGTCAGCATTTGTCATTCTCAGTCTTTTGGATATTAGCCATCCGAACGGGGGTGAGATGATATCTCAGTGTGATTTGGATTTGCATTTCCCAAATGGTGAGTGATGTTGAACATTTTTTCATGTATCTGTTGGCCATTCATATATCTTCCTTTGAGAAATGTGGAATATACTATAAAGCAAATGTACCTCACAGGGCCTGGTTTTCCAAAGCTTTGCAGTTTCAAATATTGACCTTGTGGAGGACTGGAAATTTTAATCATGGTATGAAGTCTCTGGTGTACGATAAAGATTTGTGGCACAGCAAGGTTGCTGGCTCAAGGACAGACTAGTGACTGACTGTTATGTAAAGATACTGAGAAAATGCTATACGATCACTTAATTGTCTACTGGAATGTCATCTGGCTTGTTTTACTGAAAGTTACCAGCCTATATTGTTAAACTATCATCCCACCTATGTTCTCTACCTGTAACTTCCTAGTCTAGAAAATAAATGAAGGAAGAGAACCCCAATTTGGTGTTAATTTCCCAAGGAAGCAATGCCTCTCACAGGAGGGTCCCAGGAAGATTATCTCCCTTGGGTTCTCTCACTCCTCAAAAGAAATGGGCTTTGAGTAATCCTTTGCATTTCTGTCACCTGGGGGAAGGGGGAGGGTGACAAATCCGGGGGGCAAAGCAACACAAAGCAACAGAGAAATGCCTATTTAGCACTTTTTCCCACTGTAAAATTGGGTTACTTGTTTTTTTGTTGTAAAGTTGTTTCAGTTCCTTGTATATTCTGGTTATTAATCCTTTGTCAGATGTATATTTTGAAAATATTTTCTCCCACTCTACTGGAGGTCTTTTAACTTGGTTAATTGCTTCCTTTGCTGTGCAGAAGCTTATTAGTTTGATATAATCCCATTTGTTTATTTTTCCTTTGGTTGACCATGCTTTGGGGGTCATATTCATGAAGTCTGTGTCCAGTCCTACATCCTTAAGTGTTTCTCCTATGTTTTCTTTAAGAAGTTTTATTGTTTCAGAGTGTAATTTAATTCTTTAATCCTTTTTGAGTTGATTTTAGTATATAGTGAGAGGTATGGGTCTAGTTTCATTCTCCTGCATATGGATATCCAGTTATCCCAGCACCATTTGCTGAAGAGGCAGTCTCTTCCCCAGTGTATAGGCTTGGTGCCTTTGTCAAAGATCAGATGGCTGTAGGTGTGTGGGTTGATTTCTGGATTCTCTATTCTATTCCATTGATCAGTGTGTCTGTTTTTATGCCACTACCATACTGTATTGGTTATTATATCTTTGTAGTATAGTTTAAAGTCAGGTAGTGTTATGCCTCCAGCTTTATTTTTTTTTTGCTCAGCATTGCTTTATCTATGTATGGTCTTTTGTTATTCCATATAAATGTCTGGATAGTTTTTCCATTTCTGAGAAAAATGTCATTGGAATTTTGATGGGGATTGCATTGAATTTGTATAACACTTTGGGTAGGATGGACATTTTCACAATGTTGATTCTTCCAATCCACGAGCATTGGATATCTTTCCATTTTCTTGTGTCCTCATTAATTTCTCTCCACAGTGGTTTGTAGTTCTCATTATAGAGATTTTTCACATTCTTGGTTACCTCTATTCCTAAGTATTTTATTTTTTGGTGTCTATTGTAAATGGGCAGGCTTTCTTGATTTCTCTTTCTGAATGTTCGCTATTGGAGAATGGAAATGCTACCGATTTTTGTGTGCTGATTTTGTATCCTGCTACTTTGCTGAAATCATTTGTCATCTTCAAGAGTTTATTTTGTAGAGGCTTTAGGCTGTCTGATATACAGGATCTTGTCATCTGCAAACAGGGACAGTTTGACTTCATCTTTTCTAATTTGGATGCCCTTTATCTCCTTCTCTTCTCTGATTGCTCTGGCTAGTATTTCCAACACTATGTTGAATAGGAGTGGTGAGACTGGGCATCCTTGTCTAGTTCCTGTACTTAAATGAAAAGCTTTCAGCCTTTCCCCATTGAAGATGATATTGCCAGTGGGTTTATCATATATAGCTTTAATTATGTTGAGATACTTTCTGTCTATACCTAACTTATAGAGAGTCTTTATCATGAATGAGTTTTGAATTTTATCAAATGCTTTTTCAGCATTTTTAGAGATGATCATATGGTCCTTGTGTTTGATTTTGTTGATATAGTGTATCACATTTATTGATTTGCGTATATTGAACCAGTCTTGCATCCCTGGCATGAATTCTGCTTGATCATGGTGTATAATTTTGTGTATGTTTTGCTGTATTATGTTAGCTAGTATTTTATTGAACATTTTTGCATGTATATACATCAAGGATATTGGCCTGTAGTTTTGTTTTTTAGTTGTATCTTTGCCTTGTTTTGGTATCAGAGTGATGTTTGCAACATAGAATGAGTTTGGGAGAATTGCCTTTGTTTCAATCTTTTGGAATAATTTGTAGAGAATTGGTGTCAATTCCTCTTTAAATGTTTGGTAGAATTCCGTTGTGCATCCATCTGGTCCTGGGCTTTTCTTTCTTGGGAGCCTTCTGATAACAGCTTCAATCATCTTTATTGTTATTGGTCTGTTCAGATTTTCTGCATCTTCTTGGCTCATTTTTGATAGGTTCTGTGTGTCCAGACATTTTTCCATTTCCTCCAGATTTTCAAATATGTTGGCATATATTTGTCCATAGTAGTCTTGAACGATTCCTTGTATTTCAGAAGTATCAGTTATAATGTCACCTTTTTCATTTCTAATTCTTGTTATTTGGGTCTTCTGTCTTCTTTTTTTGTTAGTCATGCTAATGGTTTGTCAATTTTACTTATCTTTTCAAAAAAAACTACTTTTTGATTCATTGATCTTTTGTATTATTTGGGGGGTTTCAATTTCCTTAAGTTCTGCTCTGGTCTTAATGATTTCTTTCTGTCTGCTAACTTTTGGTTTGGATTGTTCTTCTGTTTCTAGTTCTTTAAGGAGAAGTATTAGGTTGTTCACTTGCCATGTTTACACTTTTTTGAAGTAAGCATTTAATGTGATACATATCCCCCTTGGTACTGCTTTTATAGTTTCCCATAGGTTTTCATATGATGTTTTATTATTGTAATTCATTTCCATAAATTTTTTGATTTCCTGTTTGATTTCTTCTTGGACCCATATATCATTAGGTAAAATGCTGTTTAATTTCCATGTGTTTGTATAGTTTCCAGAATTTGATTTGTTATTGATTTCTAATTTTAATCCATTGTGGTCTGAAAAAATACATGGGATAATTCCAATTTTTTTGAATTTGTCTAAAGTTGCTTTGTGACCTAACATGTGATCTATCCTGGAGAATGATCCATGTGCTGATGAGAAGAATGAATAGTCTGAGGTTGTTGGATAGAATGTTCTGTAGATATCTGCCAAGTCCAATTAGTCTAGAGTGTTGTTTAGAACTGTGTTTCTATGCTGATTCTTTGCCTAGATGATCTGTCCAATATTGATAGTGGGGTTTTCAGGTCCCCTGCCATTATGGTATTAATGTCTATTTCCTTCTTTAAGTCTAATAGAGTTTGCTTTATAATCTTTCTGTTCCAACATTGGCTGTGTATACATTTATGATTGTTATGTCTTTTCAATGGATGAATCCTTTTATCATTATGTAGTGGCCCTCATTATCTCTTTTTTGGTTTTTATTTTAAAGTCTATTTTATCAGATATTAGAATATCAACTCCAGCTCATTTTTCATTTCTGTTTTCATGGTAAATCTTATTCCATCCTTTCACTCTTAGTCTGTGTGAGTCTTTATTAGGTGAGGTGGGTCTCTTGAAGGCAGCATGTAATTGGGTTCTCCTTTTTAATCCAGTCAGCCTGTCTGTGTCTTTTGATTGGGGAATTTAATTCTTTTGCATTAAGAGTTGTTATTCAAAAGTGTTGATTTACTCCTAGCATTTTATTGATTTTTGTTTGGATGTCTTAAGTGTCTTTTGTTCCTTTCTTTCTGATTTGCTATTTGTCTTCTGTATTTGTTGGTAACGTGGGTTGTAGATAAACTTTTTTTTCTCTTTATTGTTGACATTTTTATTTTACTAGTGAGTTTTGATTTTTCTTGAATTTTTATGGCAGTGGTGGTTATTTTTCTGGTACCAAACCGAGTACTCCCTTTAGAATTTCTTGTAAGGGTTATCATGTGGTAGTGAACTCCCACAGGTTTTGTTTGTCTGAGAAATATTCTATTTGCCCTTCCTTTCAGAAGGATAACCTTGTGGGGTAGTGTATTCTTGGCTGGCAATCTCTGTCTTTTTGTATTTTGAATATGTCATCCCATTCCTTTCTGGCTTTTAGGGTTTGTGATGAAAAGTCTAATGTTAGTCTGATTTGGGCTCCCTTAGAGGTGACTTGACCCTTCTCTCTTGCAGCTTTAAAGGTTCCCTCTTTGTCTTTGAGTTTTGCCAATTTGACTAGAACATGTCTCAGAGAAGACCTTTTTAGGTTGAATACAGTTGAGGATCTTTGAGCTTCCTGAAACTGAAGATCTGTTTCTTTTCCTATACCTGGGAATTTTTCTGCCACTATTTTCTCGAATATGTTTTCAATGCAATCTCCTTTTCTTCCCATTCTGGAATACCCATGACTCGGATATTTGAGCACTTAAGGTTTTCTGATATCTCTCTTAGATTTTCTTCAATGTTTTTAATTCTTTTTTGTTTTTTCTTATCTGTCTGTGTTATTTCAAACAGCCCATATTCAAGTTCAGAACTTCTCTCTTCTGCTTATGCAAGCCTGCTGGTTTAACTCTGTTGTGTTTTTTTTATTTCATGGGATGAATTCTTCAGCTTGGCAAGTTCTGCTACATTCTTTTGCAGGGCATTGATTTCCTTGTGCATTTCTTCTTTCAGGTCCTGTATATTTTTCCCTGTTTCATAATGTTGTCTTGCTGAGGTTTCTTCTATCTCATTAAGTTTTCTTAGAATTATCACTTGAAATTCCTTGTCAGACATTTCAAGGGCCTATTGTTATATTGGATCTAGAGCTGGAGAGTTATTACCCTTTGGAGTTCATTTTTCATATTTCTGGTATCTTTCCTTCGATGTTTAGTTATTGTGGCAGGGGATTTCATGGTCCACTGGTTTGACACTATTGTCTGGCTAGGATGCTGCTGGGGCTTCCAATTTGGTGTGGCTGCATCAGTGTCTGCTCGATTGCCTACTGGTGTCTCAGGTGTGTGGTCACCCCTGTTCTTGGGCTTCTCCAGGGAGGCACCTCTCTGGTCAGTGCACACTTGGCCAGACTGGGAATGGAGTCAGGCGATGGCGGTGAGGCCTACCTGTTGGATTGTGTGCTGGCACCACAGGGCACATGGTCTCCACACATCTTGGGCCTCTTTAGCTGGGCATCTCTCTGATCGGTGGGCACTTAGCCGGGCTGGAGATGGAGTTGGGCTGTGGCAGTGAGGCCTACCTGCTGGTTTGCACACTGGCACCACAGGACACGTGGTGTCCGTGGGTCTTTGGCCTCTTCAGCTGGGCACCTCTCTGATCGGCGTGCACTCCTACATGTATTTCTAAATTGAAACATAATCGATTACATATATTTGTAAGGTACAGATTTGAATATCAATATATGAGTATAATATTTGGTGATTTAATCAGGATAATTAGCTTACTCATGTTTACAAAATATAATCAATCTTTGTGACCCTTAACTAATTTCTTGCTAACCCCCCACCCCCTTTCCCACCAATTCTGGTCTCTATTTTTTATGACTGTTCACTGAATTATTGTGATTCTTCCTCTCCCTTTCTTTCTTTCTTTCTTTCTTTCTTTCTTTCTTTCTTTCTTTCTTTCTTTCTTTCTTTCTTTCTTTCTTTCTTTCTTTCTTTCTTTCTTTCTTTCTTTCTTTCTTTCTTTCTTTCTTTCTTTCTTTCTTTCTTTCTTTCTTTCTTTCTTTCTTTCTTTCATCTTTCTTTCTTTCATCTTTTACCACCCACTTATGAATGAGGACATGCAGTATTTCTCTGTGTTTGCCCCGCTCTCTTTCACTTAACATAATTTTCTCTAAGTTCATCCATGTTGCTGCAAATGATAGAATTTCATTCTTTTTTATGGCAGAGAAGTATTCCTTTGAGTATATATACCACATTTTCTTTATCCAGTCATCCATCGATGGACACTGAGATTGTTTCCAATGCTTGGCTATTGTAAATAGAGCTGTGATGAACATGGGAGCGCAGGTATCCATTTGACATGATGATTTCCATTCCTTTGAGTATATACTGAGCAGTGAGATTGCTGGATCATATGGCAATTCTATCTGTAGTTGTTTGAGGGAACTCCATACCATTTTATGTGACTTGAAAATATAAAACTTCTAAAAGAAAACATAGGGGAAACACTTTAGGAAGTAGATTGGGCAGAGATTTTATAAATAAGACCCAAAAGCACAGGTAACAAAAGAAGAAATAGGGCCGGCCTGGTGGCGCACTGGAGAGTGCGCCGCTTGGGAGCACGGCGGCGCTCCTGCCGAGGGTTCGGATCCCATGTGGAGACCGGTTCCCGCTCACTGGCTGAGCGCGGTCCAGGCACAACACTGAAGGTTGCGATCCCGTTGCCCATCCCCGGTACGGGCGCGACACCGAGGGTTGCAATCCCGTTACCAGTCAGTAAAAAAGACAAAAAGGAAAAAAAAAAAAAAAGAAGAAATAAACAAATGGTATTACATCAAACCCCAAAGCTTCTGCACAGCAAGGGAAACAACAGAGCAAAAAGATAAACTACAGAGTGGGAGAAAAAATTTGCAAACTATGCATGTGACAAAGGAATAATATCCATGATATACAAAGAATTCAAACAACTGCATGTTAAAAGACAAAATAAAACAAAACAAAACAAATAATCCAATTAAAAAAGGGCAAAGGAGCTGAATAGACATTTCTCAAAGGAAGGTATACAAATGGTCAACAAACACATCAAAAAATCCTCAGCATCTGTAAGCATCAGGAAAATGCAAATCAAAACCACATTAAGATATCATCTCACTCTGGTTAGACTGACTATTATCAAAAAGACAGAATAACAAGTGCCGGCGAGGATGCAGAGAAGGGAACCCTACTATACTGTTGGTGGGACTGTAAATTGGTGCAGCCATTATAAATGGTATGGAGGTTCTGCAAACAACTACAGATAGAACTGCCATACAATCCACCAATCTTACTGCTGGATATATACCCAAAGGAATGGAAATCATCATGTCGAAGGGATACCTGCACTCCCATGTTTATCACAGCTCTATTTACAATAGCCAAGTTTTGGAACCAACCCAAATGTCCATCACTGGACAACTAAATAAGGAAAATGTGATATAAACACAATGGAATTCTACTCTACAACCAAAAATAATGAAATAATACCATTCGCAGCAACATGGATGAACTTAAAGAAGGTCATGTTAAGTCAAATAAGCCAGGCACATAAAGAGAAATACACCATGTCCTCACTCATAAGTGGAAGGTAAAAAATAAATAAATAAGGAAGGAAAGATACAACAGTCACAACAATACATTGAACTTTCAAAATGAGAGAACAGAACTGAGGTTACCAGGGGTGGGAACAAGGGAGAGGGAGGGGAGTAAAGGAGGAATTGTTAAAGGGCCATGAAAAATGATTACATTTTATAAAATGTTGAATATGATAATTACCCTGATTTGAGCATCACATATTACACAGAGGTATTGATATTCAACTCTGTACCCCACGGATATCCCACAGATATGTACAATCAACTATATTCCAAAAAAAAAGAAGGTTAAAAATTTGGTAAATTTCATTACATTTAACTTAAAAATTTTTATTTATCAAGAGATACCATAAAGGGAATGGAAAGATAAATCATGAACTTGGAGAAGGTATGTACAACACAAAACTGACAAAAGGTGAGCATCCAGAGCATAGAAAGGTCTTAAATGTTTCAGTAACTGTATAAAAATGATATGGAACATCATAAAACTCAAATGGCTAGTGAGACTGTAAATCAGTGCAACAACTTTGAAAAACTATTTGATGTTACCTGTTAAAGATAAAGTGGAGCCAATCCTATGTGTTATCAATTTCATACATAAAAAAGTGTGTAATATTTTCCTACAGAAAATCTTGCACACATACTTCCATAGACATGTTATGAATACTCGAAGCAAATTGTTTAGGAGCCTCAAACAAGTCAGAGGTCTACTAATATTAGAATAGATAAGTATATATTGTTTTTGTATGATGGCATGCTATGTAACAATAGAAAACAATGAACTACAGCTTCTTGCTTCATAAATACATCTGAAAAAATGATATTGAAAAAAATTAAGTCATACAAGAATAGATTCATTGTGATTTAAGTTTTATTAAAGCTAAAGAATACTAAGTAATAGATAGTTAAAAAGTACATACATACTTAGAAAAAGCATAGGAAAAGCGAGGGAGTGATTAGCACAAAATTCAGGACAATGAAAGAAGGAGGGAATGTGCTCTTGTAGGGCACACAAGAAGCCTCAAAGGTCCTAGTAATACTCTATATCTTCACAGATTGATTTAATGGTTACTATTTATCTTTGTACTTCAGGTACATAGAATTGAATAAATTATATTAATTGGTTCATGAAATGCTCTATTCATTGGCCTATGCATGTGTGCACACATCTATCTATTTATGAATTGCCTCATAAATAACCTGTGAACTCACTGTTCAACACAAACAGAAGAGTGTTTACAACTAACATCTACATATGTGCTTTTGCACTATCTTTATTCCCATACTTGTTTTTACCTGAGATAATAACCACTCTGAACCGTGTGTTACTCATTTTTAGATATATTCTTGCATATTACTTTTGTTATGATTTTTGTAGTATCTTCTATGGCAACACCAGTTGAGAAGCCTCAGACAGGTTGCTATATGGAAGATTCATTTTCTTCAGTAGTAATTTTGTTCTTTCTTAGTTCTTATCTATTTAAAATTGTGCTCTGGTGTTTTGTTTTTTATAGAGTTTTTGTTTGTTTATTTGATGAAATTTATAGATAGTGAGTAAAATATGATCTTGTTTCAGGGAATAATAATCTGTTACAAGTATGCTCTTATTCCTCCTCTTCCGTAGTAGAGTCATCTTATCTTATGCAGCATTATTTTTATAAACTTTTAATACTGAATTTTTTCAAAGCTTTTTCCTAGGCCCCTTTCTCTTCTCATTTTATATTCTTCCCAAGCATTACCTGCTATGCCTGAGGTCTCATTGTACGACCCATTTGCTTTCTTTTAGGGTTTGCAGTAATATATTCTGTGATTATTTTAGTATTGTTAGTCTCCCCTTTCAAGTAATTCTTTCTGAACTGCACTGAGTGACTTGTTCAGTTCATGGCTGCTCGATGGCACCTTCTCTGTTTTTCAAGTGCTGAGGCAGATTTTTCCGTATTTCTCTATTCCATTACCCACTCTACTGTATACTAAAATGGGGCTGAGGGCAGATTTGCATACATTAGCTCAAGTGATATTCTCTCCAAGTCCTTACACCGTATTGTTCATATTCTTCTGATTCTCTTTCCAAGGACATTTGCATTATGTTGCATGAATGAGTGCTGATATTTACTACTCTTTGAATTTAATTTGCTCTCTTTCATTCATCTGTAGATGATATACTTAGGTCTCCCACAGTTGTTGAGTTCCATATGCTATGGCCTATGAAAGTGTTCATTAGTTTTACTGGCTTTACAGAAAAACAAATCTTACAGAACCTGATCAGTCTAGTTTGAAGAGTGAGCTCTGAACTTTGAAAGGTAAAGAAATTCTCTCAAAAGATTAAGTGAACTGAATAAGGAATGAAATACGTTCAGCCACAAATTAATGCAATCTGATAGAGTTCACTAAGGGAAAAAACTGCTAAAATGGTGTTATCGAAGAAGATATTTATGGGTAACAAAATATTTTTTATTTCTTTCATTCCTTGTGACCTATGACTTAAGGTAAATCTTGGTTCTTTAAGCCATTTTGCCATTCATCTCTGATGACTTAGATTATGAGGTATGGGACATGAAGGTTTATATAAATGAGTATGTCTCAATGGGATCTTTTGCAACTACATGACATTCAGGAGAAAACTTCTTTCACCAGCACTGCTTCAACATACCTTATTTCATTACTAGATCTTCTAAATTGAAATAGGATCAACATATTTTATCTCATTATACTGTATTAATATTAACTGCATGTAACAGGAAAGAGATTTTAATGCTGAATACTCCCCACCCTATTGTCTCGCACAAATGGAATGATCATAAAGCACTATGGGCTTTTTAATTTGCAAAATATTAGGTGATAGAATCATGGGGTCATAAAGCAGAAAGGGCATAAAGAGAGCATCTGTCCCAGCTATGTCTCTTTGGGCAGGTTGACAGGGAGTCTGTTCATATTTTGCTTGAAATTCTCCAGGAACAGACACCTCAATTGCTTTCTTTCTCCAGGGCCTCTGTACTCAGACAGTAGATATGTTTTTGTGATGCCGTAAAGCATTTCATTTTTTTTTTCTTGTACCTAAAACAATGTCCTGTCTTTTAGTTACTTGGAATATGTAGAAGTGTAGGTTATTTGTTCTATATTAACATTTTATAGTGAAGTAGACCATCAGGTTCTTTGAGTATTCCTCATGAAACCCATTATTGATCTCTTTAGTTATGTTTATGGCTGTATTTGATTGAGACATGTTTCTTTTTCTTTTTCTTTTTATACAATACATTGGCAAACAGGACATGAACTTTGGAACTGAACACAAGTAGGTTTCAAAGAAAGTTCCAATCTTCACGGTAGGTGTGCAATGTTATGGAAGGTTCCTAAGTGTTTTAGTCCATTTTGTGTTGCTATAACAGAAATACCTGAGACTGGGTAATTTATAAAGAAAAGAGAATTAT
The DNA here is from genome assembly GCF_000696425.1 of Galeopterus variegatus. Lineage (NCBI taxonomy): Eukaryota > Metazoa > Chordata > Mammalia > Dermoptera > Cynocephalidae > Galeopterus > Galeopterus variegatus. The sequence continues at coordinate 1,418,947 of NW_007726130.1, read as the reverse complement.
TTGGCTTATGATTCTGAGACAGCTGCATCTGGCATGGGCCTCAGGCTGCTTCTACTAATGGTGGAAAGTGGCAGGCAGCCAGCGGGTTCAAGCAGATCACATGGTGAGAGGAAGCAAGAGAGAGAAGCAAGACAGAGAGAGGAGGTGCCAGGGTTCTATAAACAACAAGCTCTCATGGGAACTAATAGAGTGAGAACTCACTCATTACTCCCCCTTCCCCCTGGGAGAGCATTAATCCATTCATGAGGGATCTGCCCCCATGACTCAATCAGTTTCCAATACTGCCACATTGGGGATCAAATTTCCTCATGAGTTTTGGAGGGGACAACACATCCAAACTCCATCATTCCACCCCTGGCCCCACAAAACTCAAGTTCCTCTCACATACAAAATTCCATCCCAACAGTCCCAAAAGTCTTAGCTTGTTCCAGCACCAACTTAAAAATCCAAAGACCAAAGTCTCCTCTGAGACCAAAAGCAAAAGTCCTTCCAGCTTTGAACCTGTAAAAATCAAAACCAAGTTTATCTACTGCCAAGATACAACGGTGGAACAGGCATTGGGTATACATTATCATTCCAAAGGGGAAGAATAGGCCAGAAGAAAGGAAAAACAGGTTCCAAACAAGTCTGAAACCCAGCAGGGCAGACATTAAATCACAAAGCTGGCAAATCAGGTACTTTGATTCCGTGTTTGACTGCCTCTGCACACTGGTGTGGGGGTTGGATCCCAAGTCCTTGGGCAGCTCCACTCCCATGGCTTTCCTGGTCTTGGGCCATACTTCACCTCTCCCAGGCTGGTGTTCCACTCTGGCAGCTCCACAGGTCTGGGGTCTCCATGGTGGTCCCACTATCACGGCTCCACTAGGCATGGTGCTATTGGGGTTTCTCTGCTGCAACTCTGATACATTTCTGCTCTGCACTATTCTAGTAGGTGGACTCTGCAGTGGCTCCACCCTGTGGCAGGTCTCTGCTTGGGTCCCTAGGCTTTTCCATACATCCTCTGGAATCTGGGTAGAGGCTGCCACACCTCCACTGCTCTTGCATCCTGCCGGCCTGCAGACTTAACACGGCGTGGATGCCACTGAGGTTTTGGGCCTCTACTCTCCAGGGCTGCTGCATGAACCACACTTGGGGCTGCTCCAGCTGGACCAGCTGGCATGCAGGGAGCAGGTTCCAGAGGGCAGCTGTGCCCCAGGTGTGTGCTCCAGGATAACTCATTCCTTCTAGGCCTCAGGGTCTGTGATGGGTGGGGAACCCTACCAGACTTCTGAAATGTCTGCAGGGCTTTCCTCTCATTTTCTCTGCTATTAACATCTAGCTGCCTCACTGCCAAGATAATGTCTTTAGCAACCAGTCTATCTGCTTCACCCTTGCATTGTTTTCCTGCTCTCCACTTCTCTACTGCATGGCCAGGCTGCAAATTTTCCAAAACTTTATGCTCTGCCTCCCTTTTAAATTCTGGCTTGATGTTATGCCTTTGCTGCCATAACTCAGAGTAGGCTGTTAGAAGTAGCCATGCAGCATCCTTAATGCTTTGCTGCTTAGAAATTTCTTTGGCCAAATGCTCTGGTTCACAGCTCTTAATTTCCAACTTCCACAAAGTCCAAGGGCATGGACACAATGCAGCCAGGTTCCTTGCTATGGTGTAGCAAGGGTGATCTTTTGTCCAATTCCCAATAAGTTCCTCATTTCTATCTGAGACCTCATCATCCACATGGTCTTTACTGTCCACATTTCTATCAACATTCTCATCACAACCATTTAACCAATCTCTAAAATGTTCCTAACATTCTCTCATCTTTTTGTCTCTTTTCTAAGTACTCCAAACTCCTCCAACCTTTGCCCATTACCCAGTTCCAAAGCTGCATCCACATTTTCAGGTATCTGTTTAGCAACACCCCACTCCTCGGTACCAATTTTCTATTTTAGTCTGTTTTGTGTTGCTATAACAGAAATACCCGAGACTGGGTAATTTATAAAGAACAGAGGTTTATTTGGCTCACGATTCTGGGACAGCTGCATCTGGCATAGGCCTCAGGCTTCTTCTACTCATGGTGGAAAGTGGCAGGCAGCCAGCAGGTACAAGCAGGTCACATGGTGAGAGGAAGCAAGAGAGAGAGAGAGGATGTGCCAGGGTCCTTTAAACAACAAGCTCTCGTGGGAACTAATAGAGTGAGAACTCGCTCATTACTCCCCCCCACCCCCCAGGGAGAGCATTAATCCATTCATGAGGGATCCACCCCCATGACTCAATCAGTTTCCATCACTGCCACATTGAGGATCAGATTTCCACATGAGTTTTGAAGGCTAAGCAACCTGAACCTCAGTTTTGATATCTGTAAAATGAGCATCATTTTATTGTACTTTGACCTGTAAGCATTTTTCAATGCATCTAAGCCACCTAACCTCGGGGATGAAACTTTTACATGTATTTTAGAAGCAATATAAAAAGAGTATAGCTGGATCTGAGGAAGGAAAGCAAATGAAGAAGTCCCAGTGTTATTTCCAATCCCCAGGCTTATGTTTACTTCACTGTTATTTTTAGCAGTATGTGTCTCATAACATATTGATAAGCTACAAAGAAAAATATTTGGCATCCTGACAACTTCGTGCCTTAATGCAGAAGAGCCATCAAAATATAAAGGAATATTTCTTTGTGAAGAAACATGATGAGTCATTATTTTCGAATATTCTATGCAAGTATTTTGTCCATGTATGCCTAATTATATCTTCAAAATTTGGAAAGGGAAAAGTAATTGTCTGTGTTAAAAACAACTTTCTGAAGTTACAGCAGCATCAGTGTACATTCACCTCTGGGGTTAATGCTCCCTATTGCTAAACTTGAGTTTCTTGAATGTTTTACTGTGTGTGGAACTAAATCTGGTTCTCTTTTATTCCTGCTGCTGAGACTCCTTAGGGTCTCCAAGTGGCAAGAGGGTCTGTCCTGGTAGATTTACTCTTCAAGTCCTTCCCTTGACTGCTTGCATTTCTGCTCCTTGCTGTGCAGCAGGATGAGCCTTAATTTGTACTTTTTTAACTCCCACACTGCTCTTGCTTTTCCACATTTTCTGTGGCTGCCCATTTAAAGGCACATGAATAATACCAAAAGCAATCTTTATTCACTTGAGCTAATTATTATTAAGGATCAGAGAAGCAAAAAGGCCCAGCTAAAGGAGGATAGAGAAAGTTTCATCTGATACGGTGTCAATAGACATAGCAAACAATATAGAATTGTTTCTTTGAGATAAACACAGAAATTAAAGAAAACAAATTCAAGTCACCCAGGAGAAATAAGTTCTTCCATTTAGCAAGTATTCCACTTGGTTAATCCTTATACGTGTAGAGCGTTTTAAATTTCTTAAAACACTGATAGTCATAATCTATCTTTAGGCTACTAATGTCCCTGTAAGCAGTAGATAAGTAAAATTGCTTTGATATTTTGTAGGTTTATAGGCTGAAATGCAAGGAGTTAGGTGATATTCCTGATGTTTTGAAACTAGTTACTATCCATATTATTTGAGTAATATTCATAAACAGAAAATAAGTAAGTTTATTATTCATGAAAGTACTGATAAAACAAGGCATTTCTTTCTATGACTTGAATCTCAGTACCCAAAGGAGGGGGACAGGGGGTGAGGAGAAACCATTAAGATGTCAAAATTTACAAGTAAGCAAAAAGACTGCCTGAAGTGAATCTTTCTAGCTGTCATCTAGGATAAGTTTTCTCATGTATACAATGAAGTTGATAAAATAACTATCTCACGTATTTATGAGAATTAAATGAATTAACTGATGTACCTAGAAGAGTGCCTGGCTATAGGAAATGTTCATTAAGTACATTATTTATTATTGCTATTATCCGGCATGCATGACTACCAGGACAATGCTTAGAACCTGGATGGGGGCTTTATGCCTCCTGACTTTCAGGATAGTGTCTATTCTCTCAAACTCCTATTTCTGCAATGTCAAACACATCTCATTTCAAATCACTGGGGTTTAATTAGTCAAAGGTGCTGTTGTCTGTGCTGGTGTGGTACAAAGAGCTACAGTTGCAAGGTCCACTTCTTGTCATTTTTGTTGTCGAAATTTGAGGTAAATTAATGAAAGGGAAATATGCATATTCCATCAGCACAAACAGTTCTAATCAGCATAGCAAAATCACTTGACTCTGGAGTTAGTCAGGCTTACTGTACATGGCCTGGATGAGAATTAAACTCAAAAATATGTGTGAACACACTTACCATAATTCTAGGAATGTATGTTGTGCTCAATAAACACTGCTGTAAATCGGGGCTCATCGCCAGCCAGGAGCATGTCCTTTTATGGAAAAACACAATTTATACACTTTTTTTTTTTTTTTTTTTTTTTTTTCCTAAATGGGGGAGGTACTATGTCTTCATGCGATAAGTAATAGCAGACATTCCAGGAGTTTGTAAATGTCTGGGCAGGCATGATGCATGAGGTGGGTCTTAAGGAATGGATTAGTGGTAACTGAGAAGTCATGAAGGCTGGAGGGCATTCAGTTGTTTCCTTCCTCACATGGAAAGTAAGTGTGTAATTTAGCATTGAATTTGGTGTTCTTATTGAAATGCAGTGTTCATTACAGAAATACATTTTTTTTGCTGAATAAATAATAAGAGAGTTATCTGGAGGAATAGATTTCCACGGGTTAATGCAGTTCATCATTCCGGTATTAACTTTCCTGTCCAGCCAGAGCACCTGTCTCTGTGCCTTCGATATACAGTAGTACCCCTTCATCCACAGTTTTTGCTTTCTTCTGTTTCAGTTACCAGCGGTCAACCATGGTCTGAAAATAGGTGAGTATAATATAATAAGATATTTTAAGAGAGAGAGACCACATTCACATAAATTTTATTACAGTATATTGTTATAATTGTTCCACTTTATTATTGTTTTTAATCTCTTACTCTGCCAAATTTATAAATTAAACTTTATCATTGGTATGTATTTATAGAGAAAAACAGAGTTCAGCATTATCTGCTATTTCAGGCATCCACTGGGGGTCTTGAAAAAAATCCGCCACAGAAGCGGAATTTAATTCACTGTTTAATTCATTGTTTAATTCAATGAGACTAGCCTTGGCCTCTACTTTTTCTTTGCCTTTGAAATCACTGTTCCATTTGTTTGTAATTTCCCACCTGCCACTTTTCTCTGAAACTGCATCTTACCCATTCTTTAAAATAGTTTGTGACTTGAGTCTCCTAGAATTTCCTGGATTTTTGGAACTTAGCCATAACACATGCCATTTGATCACATGCTGACTAATGAATTATCTGTGACCATGATTTCACTTTTTCCGTCTACATTCCTTTTCTCACAGTACTCTTTTCCAGGGTTAAACATTGTATTATATTCTTTGTATCATCCAGAGCACTGAACATGAATACAACACCATGTATATCATAATAATGATAATAACTAACATTTATTGAGAGCTTATTATGTGCCAGGCACTGCTCTATGGCCTTTAGTTAAACTAACTTATTTAATCTTCAAAATTTAATCCTCATCATACCCTAGGGGAATATATTTCAAGATATCTATTGTGCAGATAAGTACACTGAGACTTAGAGAAGGTAAGTAGCTGACAAAAGTCACATAACTTGTAAATAACAGAGCCGGTATTCATACTCAGGCAATTGAGATCCAGAGAGCATTCTCATAAACATCCTGAAATTCTATTTCTCTTGGGATTATTTTGATGTCTGGTTAATTTCAAATTCAGTACAGAAAGAGCTCTGGGTAATTTATGGTTAATATTAGCTAGAACTGTGAGCTTTCTATGTTATTATTATTATTTTTTGTAAACAGCATTTAATATCGTTGAGCACTTTCCTTTAAACTTATTTTAATTATCTAGGCAATATAAGTGCAAATTAAAGTGCAAATTAAAGCAGAGGTTAATATGTGTTAAATTCGGGAAAAGTAAAACAAATTATATCTATTGTGGTTGACGGCCTTTAAGTTGGCCTTCAATGACTCCTGTCTCCTGGTGTCCACATCCATTTACAAACCCCTCCACTAGACTTTGGGTTGGACATGTGACCTGCTTCTAACCAACAGATAATGGCAAAGGTAGTGGGATGTCACTCTCATGATTGCATAATGTTATATAAGACTCTCTTGCTAGCTGGCTCTACCTTGTGCTCCTGTTGGCCATGAAAAAGTAAGCTGCAATTCCTGTCTTCCACACTTCACAAGGATCTCATCACTGTCCTGATGCTGTGTAGCGTATTTCCTCAGTCCTTCCAGAAAGAAACACCAATCTTCATAATGCATTAAACTTTCAGAAAGAGAGAATAGAGCTGTGGTTACCAGACATGGGAAAAGAGGAGGGGGATGGGTTTAGGGAGAAATTGGTTAATAGACACAGGAATGATAATGTTCTGTAATGATGAACATGCTAATTATCCTGACTTGATCATCACACATTGTACACAGGTATTGATATTCAAGTCTGTACCCCACAAATATGTTTCATCAATTATTTTTCAAATGATAATTAAAAAGTAAGCTGCCATGTTGTAAATTGCTTAATGCAGAGGGCCATATGGCAGGGAAGGGTGGGAGGCTTCTAAGAACGAAGGAAGGCTTCCAGCTGAAAACAATAAGGAAACCCTCAGTCCTCTGGCTATGAAGAAATGAATTCTGCCAACAATCTGAATAAGCTAAGAAGTGGATTCTTCTCCAGTTGCACCTACAGATAAGAATGCAGCCCAGCTGACATCTTGATTGCAATGTGGTGAAACACTGAAGCAGAGATCATAGTTTAACCATGTCAAGACTCCTGACTAACAGAAACTGTGAAATTATAAATGTGTGTTATGTTAAGTCATTATGTTTGTGCTAATTTATTTTGCAGCAATAGATAACCAATACATCTAGTGGTGTTGACCATCTCTTACACTTTTGCCACGAATATAAATCAGTGAAGCAATTTAGTAGTATGTCTTAAGAGTCTTGCAACTGCTTTTACAAAAGTATTGTAAAGAATCAAGTATGCAAAATACTCTTTATAATAGGATATAAGTATTAAAATATACACACACACAATGAAGGATAAAAAGTTTTCCTCAAAAAAGGATTTGTCAAATCATGGTAACTTCAGTCAATGGAATTTTATCCAGCTATCAAAAATGATTTGGTAGAAGTATACTTGTTGTCATTGACATGTGCTCATGGTACATAAAAAAGCAGGTGACAAAACAGTATGTATAGTGGGATTCAATTTTTTTTTTCTTTTCCTTTTTTTTGTCTTGTTTTTACTGACCGGTAACGGGATCGCAACCCTCGGTGTCGCGCCCGTACCGGGGACCGGCAATGGGATCGCGACCCTCGGTGTTGCGCCCGCACCGCGCTCAGCCATTGAGTGGGAACTGGTCTCCACATGTGATCAGAACCCTCAGTGGGAGCGCCGCCACGCTCCCAAGCGGCGCACTCTCCAGTGTGCCACTGGGCCGGCCCGGGATTCAATTTTTTTAAAAAAATGTGTGTGTGGGAGTTGGTCTCACTTAGTCCATTTGGTCTTTCTTTTGCCGCTAGTGTGAACATTATCTCTCCCACTAGATCCTGGGACAACCAGTGTATAGAGCTGGCTCTATCTACTTCTGGTGGCAGCAGGGCAGAAGGCATGCACCCATATCCTTGATCCTCATTGGCCTGATGGTGGTGAGTTCCACGAATAATGTGTTCTCTACATAGGTCATTCTTGTGGTCTTCTGGAGCAGCATTCATCCTCCCTAGATCCTTACATGGAGGATTGTTAGTAGGGGAGCTGTGTCTCTTTGGATCCCTGGTCCTCACCATGCATATGTCTTGTGCCACTTCCTAAGTGCATGCCGCATCACTCAGCTTAGGGACTATTTGGATAGCATGACAACTTTTTCCCTCAACTAACCTTTGTGCCCTCTATTTCAGCATCACAGGAACCTGCCAGGACTCCTTTGATTCCCAAAGAAAGCCATTAAAAACTGTGTGTATGGATGTCTTCCCGCCTTTTCTCTCTACACTAATATTTCTTCATTCCCTACAATTGCCAGGAACTTCAGTAAGTCTCATGCCTCTGGAAACATTTAAACAGAAGCAGGCTAATTTCGTCTCTTTAACTGATCTGTCTGTCTCTTTTGCAAACTACGTGCCCTCTTCTTACAACCTTACATTGCTGCTGCCCTGAGTTCTGTCCCTGGTCCTGCTAAATGGTAAGGGATTGGGAAGTGATAGTATCAGAATCTTGGGCCAGAGTTGGTAGCATGTACAGTTTGCAAAAGTTTATTCATTAATTGAAAATATTTTTTTTTGAAAAACTTAAATGTTATTTTCATCACGCAAACTACTTAAATGAAAGCTCATTTGTGATTATGAATCTCAGTTCACTGACTTGAGTGCTTAAGAAACATCACTATCTTTTCCCTTTAATCAATTTGATTTTGATTCTGACTTCTCATCCCACCAATTTGGTAGGATGCCAACGTGGTATTCTACAACTGGCATTATGGGTACTCTGTCTTTATCCCTAGTTTGCACCATAGTCCAGGAGACTTATACAGTAATGAGAAAATGAATGTAGGGGCTCTGACCTCTGCTCTGATGTGGTTAGTACCAACAGCCTCCCATTCAATGCCACAGAAGTTCCATTTGGTCAAGGGCTATGTGCTGTATCTCTACCATGATTTTAGAGACCCAGGCCAGGGATCCAACTTTCTGTATCATGTAACCATTAGTGCTGAGATCCTGCTACATTCCTGATGTACCACAGGGGTAGAGAGCACAACTGCCTCAACCGATGCACTGATTTTTTTCTTCCTCCATCCCAAAGGGCAAGCACTCTTTCTAGTCTTAGGAAAGCCCCTCTGTCCCAACTTCCTCTCCAAAAATTACTATTTATTTCATCTAATCTGGAGAGCCCTATAATCTATGCCTGCTCTCAGCAGAGGTATATTAATTTCTCAAGAAAGTGAAGCACAGAGTATATTATCTATTTGAATGGAGCTTAGGAAGGGGGAATATAGGAAGACAATCATAAAAATAAATTAATATTTCACAATTTTCTAGTGGTAAATAGAAAGTATTAATCTTAAAAAGAAAATACTTTGTTTCAACCCTGATTAAAACCAAAAGAAAATATAGGTCACAATGATATTTGATGAGAAGTCTTGAGATAAAATAATCTTGTTGGTATAAATCCTTGGAGAATTCAAAACCCTGTGTGTGAAAGTTGTCAGAATCAAAACAGAGTCACGTATGTTAAACCCTAACAAAATGGAGTTGGGAGGCCATGAAGTGGGGAAGGAGAACATATTTTCCTGATGAGAGGAACTATCAAAAAAGACTCTGCCAAACCCACAACCTTGCAGTTAAGACCACTTCTATGAGGACATCTTTCTAGTAACAGCTAATTCTAATTGCAGCCTTGCAAGTAGCCATATTAAACCACAACCTTGCAGTCAGGATCACTTCTACAAAGTCCCGCTTCTAGCAATGGCCAGTGTACACATTACAGCCTGTGATAAGCCCCTGTAACCAATGAACTTTTGCTTCAAAGCAATGTTCAGGTACTTCTTTTTGACTTTAGGAGTTTCCCCTTGTGCCAACCTCCCTGGATATGCCTAAGATCTATCATAGCATGTGTATCCCAGATTAGATTCCCTCTGCAATTCCCAAATAAATTATTTTCTTTGGAAAGCCTCTCTCTGTGTCATTATTTTAGGTTGACAGTGATTATTCTGCTACCTTGCTTGCTAAGGACAGAAAGGAAGACGGACCATAGAACATTTATAATTCGATGATCACAGAAGCACACTTGAACAAAGAACTCCATTGGAGAGTATCCAGGTATGGAGCAAAGGTCTAATTCAAGTGTAAACCCTTCTGTTTTAATAACGAAAGTTATTTAGAAGCATAAAAATAAAAAATTTCAGAAATAAAACCTTTAACCTCAGGCTCCTGATGACCACAAAGTCTGAACAACATATTTATATTAAAAACTTTATTTAAGGTGGTGGTAGATCTGCAGGCTCACAGAATGCCAGAGCTGTGGAGGCTTGGGTACCTCTACCCTGATTTCAAAGGATATATGAAAAGTCTGGAGACCCAGGAAGAGATCTGTTCCAGGGGCGGATTCACCACATAGAGCCTTCACTAGAGCAGTGTCAAGTGGAAATGTGGGGTCAGAGTTGCAGCAGAGAAACCCCATCAACACCATGTCTAGTGGAGCCATGAGAGCAGGACTGCCATTGAGACCCCAGAATTGTGGAGCTAATAGAGAGGAACACTAGTCTGCAAGAGCTAAAGTATCACCTAAGACCAGAAAAGCCAGAGGAGCAGAGCTTCCCGAGGACTTGGGGACCCAACTTCCACACCATCATGCAGAGGACATTGAACATGGAGCAAAGTACATGATTCACCCACTTTGAGATTTAATGCCTGCCCTGCTGGGTTTAGGACTTGTTTGGGACCTGTTACCCCTTTCTTTTGGCCTTTTTCTCCCTTTTGGAATGGGAATATGTACCCTATGTTTGTCCCACCATGGTAACTTGGAAGTAGATAACTTGTATTGATTTCACAGATGGGACTTTGAACTTTGGGCTTTTGAATTGAAACAAGTTAAGACTTTGGGGATTAAATGAATGTATTTGCATGTGAAAAGGACATGAGTTTTGGGGGGCTAGGGGTGAAATGTAGTGGATTGAATTATGTTCCCCCCAAACTTACTAAAGCTTGAATTGTGTCCCCCAAGTTTTAAGTATTAGAAACTTGCCCCCCACTGTGACTGTTAAGAGGGTGGGACATTCTGTTATTGTAATTAAAGGTGGAGCCTTGAAGAGATGATTAGACTGTAGGACCATTTGGTAGTGAACAGATTAAAAATGGTAGTCAGGGATGTAGTTCTGAGGGCTTTAAAAGAAGAGGAGAGTCTGTCTTTCTCTGCTCTCTCTGCTCCTCCATTCACAATGTGATACATGGCATCACTGAAGTCACTACCTCTTAAGACCCTCATAAGATGTGTTCCCTGGACTTTGTATGTCTCAGCCTCAGAAACTAGTATGAACTCTTTGAGAGCAGAGCAACATTCATCTTTGCCTTCTCAGTAGGTCATGAAGAGCTCCAGGGAATGAGAATTTTGTTGGCTTGGACCCTTGATTGAAAAAGCCTTCCTTCCATTTTTAACATTAACCTGGAGAACGATCAATTGCTAAACTTTAAAAATATGCTCTTCTTTGTGCATGGATGCCATATAAGAGGCCCTCATTATTTGAGGATAAAAAGCTACTTTACTGGAATCCACTCCTCATGGGGAACAAAATTACGTGGTGATTTTTTTAATGTTCGATTGGAATTTATCTGGAAAAATGAAACTAAAAAATGTAAAAAGCTTTAAAACTCTTTAAATTTATATGTAAGAAGATTTAGGCTATATCATGTTATAAATATGGACTAAGTCTTCAACTACACCAAGAATGCATGAATTATTTATTGGGGCAGGGGGTGAACTTTCTGACACAACTGCATAATATAGTTTTTCTTCATGGTTGAAAAAAAAATTATATAAGATATAAAGAATTTTGCCAATTTTATTTTATTGACAGTAATTCTTTCACTCTGTATATGAACTCGTGAGCCTTAAGGTATTTACCTTAGCACAACACATTCTGTCATTCTGTATAAATTTTCTCGTTTCTCATCGTCACAAACTATCAGACGTTTTGGTCAAGCTTTCTTCATGCAGATATATGTATACCATGTGTAAAAGTTCTCTAGCACATTCAAATTTAACAGAAAACAAAGTTCAGTCTCTTCCTTCCTCTCCGCCTTCCTGCACCCCTTGCCCCAACCAGACTTATTTCCCAGTGCTTCTTTTTATGGTGATGCAGATAAGTAGAAAATAAACTACCATAGGAAGGCAGGGTATGCCTATATTGGTGAGAAGATGAAACAAGTACAGGGGAGCAGTAAGTGGGGACAAATAGATAACTATGTTTATCAGAAAGAGTCATTATTTTCTAATGTTGAAATATTACCCTGTATGTTTTCTCTAGGATATATTTTATCTACTTCTATAACTCTAACAATTATCTATTAGCATGATTAATTTTCCAACCCCAGTGTCTGTGGAGCTCTAGATGTTCCGCTTAGGTGTCTCACAGACACCTTTAACTTAAGGTCCAAACTACTTACATTTGTCCCTGTGGGGAAAATAGAATAATTTAGTCAGGCTCTGTCAGACATTTCTTGTAAACAAGTTGTGTGTGGGTGGAGTTAGTGTGCATGTGCACCAATGTATCTTTTTAGTTTGTTGCTATTGTGTGTTCTGCAGTTTGTGAGGGAGGCTGGCCAGCAGAGAGCTCACATCTAAAAAGAGAACGTGTTTACTCTGCTGACAGCTGCTCAGTTTTTCTTTGGACTTTGCTGGTAGCAGTTGAGTTTCTGAGTTTCTCTGTGTACTGCTTGGCTCATAGTGTTGTGTGTGCTGAATAAAGGCTATTCCTACTTCAACCAAGGCTACGAGGACCTTTTTGCCAGTTACCTAGTTCACAGACCTGTGTGTGAAGGGTTTGTGAATGAATAGAGGGGTCTGTGAGCAGCAGAGACAAAGCCCTAGCTCTACAATTGGCATAGTTGGCAGGATTCTGAGAGGTACGGGAGCCAAGAAGCCCCTTGGGAGGAGGAGGAAATGTGGCTACTTTTGAACATGTTGTGCCCTGTGGCCACTTTCCTGTTGACTGGGATCTGGTTGCTGGTTGCTGTAATGCAAGGCAGCACAGACCAGGCACTGAAGCAGAAAGCCCCTTGGGAGGGGGAGGAAAAGTTGCTGTCTTTGAGTGTGTGGTGCCCAGTGGCCACTTCTCTGCTGACCAGAGCCTGGCTGCTGCTCACTCTGCTGCAAATTGATCAAGATTTGAAGCAGAAAGTAAAGTTGTTGGTGGATGACATGCAGCTACTGGAAGATTTGAAGAGGAAAGCAGAGTTGTTGGAAGCATGAATAGATGTCCTGGAGGATGATGTGCAGTGACTGGCCACTCCTGCCTCTCACGCCAGGGAAGATGACGAACCCAGTGGTGAGTTGGGGGAGACCATGTGTCCCCAGGCATGACCTGTCATGCACCAGAAAGTGAAAAATGAGCAGCCTATGGGACCAGGCGGGCAATCAGTGGGCAATCCACAGGTGACCCAGTTTACCACCTATGTCCCGTATACCCAGGTTGAATTAGTTGACTTGGGAAGACAGTTTTAGCAGAAACAGGGGGAGCCCCTGGCTGCTTGGCTGTTGTGGTTATGGGACCTAGGGTGGGATAGTGTGGTATTCTCTGGTGAGGAGATGGAAAAATTACCCTCCATCACCATGCACCTGTCCATGAGGCAACGGCTGCAGAATAGCTGCAGGTATGCACAACGGTCAGTTAATCACTCCTTAATGCAGCTGCCTGAACTATGTGGGCAAATGCTGGAGAACTGCCCAAGATTGTTAGTAAATGGCAAACATATGCTGAGTTAGTTCAAATAATTCTAGAGCTGGGAATGCGGCAGTCCCTGTTTAATGTGAACACTCATGGCCCAGACGATGAAAACTTTACAGGCAGCATGAAAGACATAACACTGCAAAATGCCCCATCAACATCCTTTGGGTCACTGATGGCCATACTGGCCCCATACATTGGTCGTCCTATACATGAAGTAATGACCATGATAGCCAGCCTGGGTGAAGTAGAGGAGAGGAGACAAACAAAAGGGGTCAGAAAGGTGGCTAAGACCAAACCCCCCAAAATGCTTGGGATTTTATCCCGAGGGGACCAAGCAAGACTAGGCATAAGCAGATGTGGCTTGACTTGCTTGCAGCAGGGGTTGATAAAAAGCAAATTGACTGGCAGCCAAATGCAGTTCTGTTTGCCTTGTGGCAGCAATTGTGCCCTGAACAGCATTTTGCTAAATGTCTGGAAACAGGTAGCAAGGTATGTTCAATGGATTTAAAAGACTTTTTGATTGCTCCTGAGGAGGCAGATGAAATGTTCAATTTCAATTAGGGAGCAGGCCAAGGTGCTCGTCTTTTGGGGGCAGGCGAGGACCAGAAGCCTCACGTTGAATTGGCAATGATGAAGCTGATGCGTTGGCTAAGGTAAGATGGCTGGAGAGAGCTCCAGCAGCTGATATAGCTGGGTGGCTACATTGGAGAATGCAGCATGCTGGCTGCAAGACCGGGTGGTCGATGGCTCGCCAGGTGCCACACAAACCTGGGAAAAATTGCCCCTGATGGTCAGATGTGCTCCTGATGAACAGATGGGTGCCCCTGATGGGCAGATAACTCGTGTGAAAGTGCCCTTGACATGGTGTCAGGTGGATCTTGTGGGACCACTGCCAAAGTCAGAGAGTTACTGGTCTTCTGTTTGTATGGACTTGTGGGGCCCCAGACTGGGTAAAGTACCTATTCCTGCAACCATCCTTTCTCAGGATGGCAAACGGGTATGTATGTTACCAGAGGGGCGAGAACTTCCCCTATTGGTACCAATAACCCTTCTATCTTCTCGCCCATAGTGTTCTGGCTGCAGGCACCGCACCAGAGTCAACTGGGTACATATATATGTTGGTGTGATCACCTACTGAATATGCGCTGAACTTCACATCAGTATGACTGCAAGATTCCCATGGAAAATCACACCAATGATAACTACAAACTGGACATGTGCGACTAAAGCATAGAACTACAGGACAAGCATTAAGCCATATCGAACAGACAATAGGTTGTATAAATAAAAGGGTCATTTATCCTCACTAAGGAAACATCACGGATGATTTTTAACACATAGATTGTACTGCGAGGGACGCTGAAAGGGTGGATTGTGGGGAAGATAGGATAATTTAGTCAGGCTACCTCCACTTAGGTCTGGTTGTGGGGGTCATCCAGCACATTTCATTGTAAACAAGTTGTGTGTGCGTGGAGTTAGCGCCCATGTGCACCCATGTATCTTTTTAATTAATTGCTACTGTGTGTTCTTCAGTTCCTGAAGCAGAGCTGACCGGCAGAGCTCATGTCTAAAAACAGATCCCTGCTGGTGGCTGCTCAGTTTCAGTTTTTCTTTGGACTTTGCTGGTAGAAGTAGAGTTTCTGAGTTTCTCTGTGGACTGCTTGTCTCATAGTGTTGTGTGTGCTGAATAAAGACTCTTCTTTCTTCAACCAATTCTCCAAAGACCTTTTTGCCAGTTACCTAGCTCATAGACCTGTGTGTGAAGGGTTTGTGAATGGGCTCTAGGGGTCTGTGAGTAGCAGAGACCCAGCCCTAGCTCTACAGTCCCTCTTTGCAATTACTGCTTTTCCTGTTTATCTAATCTAAAGAAATGGCTGTGCCATTTAATTGGTTGTAAAACTAAGATATTTGGTTGGCATCTTTGATTCCCATCTTCGTCATCTCCTAATTCCATTCCTGAAGTTTAATATTGAGTTTAATTTAACGTCTTTATAATGTTCCAGATGCTATGTCTACATTCTTACCTCAATGATTTCATTTAATCACGATAATTGCCAAGATTCAATTATAAGTCAATGATCATAGATTACTAATCAAGATTAAAAAGCACTGCTGTTTATTTTCATTTTATATATGTAGAAATTGAAGGTTAATAAATTAAATGATTTGATCAAGGTAACATAGTTAACATGTGGCCAGGCAAGAGTTTGAACCTAGATCTGCGTGAACTCAGAGTTCATATTCTCAACCACTCTGCTCTACTGACTAGTTGAATCTACCTGCAAAATAGTTCTCAACTACATTCTTTCCTTTTTCCATTGTCATTGCTTTAGTCTACATTCTTCTCTTTCTCATGGATTATTGCTAAAATTCTAAAATTAGTTTTTCTGTCTCCAGCCTCTACTACTAACTGATTTTTGACTATGCTATCATTAGAATCTTCCTGACACATTCTTAGGCTAACATTTTTGTGTTAAAGAAAAAGGAAAAATTAGCAGCCATCTACTGAATTTCTAAGTTTTGCCAGAGGCTCTGCTAGGTGCTTCACCTGTGAAAATGAATAGCAAACAAACAAACAAAAAGACCTGTGATGACCTCTGTGGTGAATTGGTATGTAATGATGGCCCAAATCAATGGCTCCCCTTTACCCATGCCCCTTTACAATATGACGTTTCAGCTCCTCTCATCAAGAGCTAAACTACCTTCCTTGAATCTGGGGTATCCTTGTGGCTTATTTTGACCAAAAGAATGTAGCAGAATTAATGTTGAAGAGATTTTGGGTGCTTCCAGTCACTCTTTTGGAATCCTATCCATGTCACTTCAGTAAGCCTGGGCTAGAATCCAGTAAGATGGGAGACCACATGGGGTAGAGCTGAATCAGATCAATTGTCCTTCTTCAAGCACCAGACAGGAGAGCTGGCACAGATCAGCAAAGCTGTGTACCCGACCCACATCTGACCACAGATGCAGGAGGGATCCTAGCCAAAAGCAAAAGAAACATCCAGCTGAGCAAATCTACAGAATTGTGAGCTAAATAAGTAGTTGTTATTTTAAGCCACTGTGTTTTTGGTAACTTCCCATTGCCTACAAAATAAAGACCAATCTCCTTAGCATGGAATATGAAATTGTCTACATTTTAGCCTTGATCTAGGTTTGTAGCCTCAATTCAACTCATTTTCCCTCTCAAACTCTAAGTCAATAGTTCTGCAATATGGACAAGGGATCAACTTCATCAGAATAAAGTAAAATCTTTCCTTAAAATATCAACCATCTAGACCCACTGAATCAAAAATCATGAACATCAAAATCATCTGGGTAGACTTCAAAGAGATGCTTGAGCCACATGCAAGTCCTAATGAAATAGAATCTTTAGAAGTAAAACCTAAGAATTTTTTAAAAGTTTTATTTAACTCCACAGGTGATTCAGATGGGACTGAGTCTCTGTCTCCAGTTTGACAATGTCCTAAGCTCCAGCAAAACTCCTTTCCAAGCACACAAGTCCTGCTATGTCTTTGATCATGATGTCATCTTTCCTGAATGTCCTTTCTCTGCTTTTCTAAATGGCAAACTCATTTCTAAAGACTGATCTCAGGTGTTTTCCCTCCGTAGCTTCCCTTGACACCCTCAAACCATGTTGAAAAAGTTTCCTGTCTGTAGTCTCTTAACACTATGTGCATACACAGAGTATAGCAGTCATCACATATTCTACAAGGATTTGTTTACTAATCTTGTTTCCCTTCAAGACCGCCATTCACAGGGCAGAAACCTTGATCATATTGTACTTTATACCTCCAGAGTCTACTTAGCTCCTGGTTAGCATTCAGTAAATACTGGTTAAATTGAATTAAACTGATATTCTTCTTAAAGGTCTTCTCAAGTTATACTTCAATATTTTAGTTGAAAAGTTGTCAATTCCCAGAATATAAGTGTAAAGTATTTTTGGATTAACTGCTATTTTAAAGAACTGTACTTGATGTAGTTCTTCTCTATGTAACATAGAGCAGATTAAGGTCAGAATGAGGTATTTTTGTAGTATTAAAAAATTCTTTTATCTCTCTGTTCTGTATTCCTTATTCAGTCATCTGAGATTTCTATTACATTATTGATGTATTTTAGCTTCAGAACCATGTTCTCCCTTTAATTAGAATTTTTAGAAACTGATTAAAAATAAGTTTATATTTTATGCTATCTCAAAGTTGCTGCAATGTTAAATCCCAAATAGAACCTATTTTTAAGAGTTGAAATGTTATTACATTTTAATTATATAGTCTATGTATAATTACTATAAACCAAATTTATCACTTTTCACTTAATATGAAATTTATTTCCAAAATGTCAAACGATATGTAATTGACCCAAATCCTTGTGGAATTTGTTTGCTGCAAGCACTATTTCACCATTCTATCAGATTGCATGTCACTAGAAATTTAATTAGCTTATGTAACTGTATCAATCTCTATCCAAATAATTTATACCATGTCTATTAAGTTGCTCTCCTTTTTTTTGTATTAATTAAATGGTTTACTTAAAAAATGTTTAAATAAAAATCCTGAAAAAAATATATATGGTGTTACAGTAGTTTATAGGCATTACCTCTTCAATTTATTAGCATTAGGGGATTTGCTTATTCTTCAAGCTTGCTATTAGCAATAGAGGATGAAGAGTAGAAGGGATAAGGTTATTCTACATTTTTCCTGTACTTTTGGGGAAGATCAACATTGCATCTTTCACAATTCAGGCTTTCTTGGAAATAATCTATTTTCCATATAGAGAGAAATGGCTAGAACCTAAAAATAATTACCCTAAGTGTGTTTATTAGTTGAAGCCTAATTGCTGTATCGTGAAATAGCATACTCATGTAAGAGTCCTACTTGGTTTATTACCAACAGAAATATCAGTATCACTACTTAATCTGTAGTGTACTACACAGTAATCAAAGCCAAAGCTGAATTTCTCCTTAAAGGAATCTATTTGCTGGGACCCTTCAGAGCTTTTAAGTGAGGTTTCTGCTACCACAGTTATTTTTCTGGCTACAGGTACCTTGATTATTATAAGCTTGAGGCTTATTCATGTAATGTCTGCCTGAAAACCCAATATTCTCACATAACTTTTTTTCATCAGCATCAAGAAATGCTTACTAAATACCTGGTCATTAATGGCATTGGCAGCATGGTGGGAAGTTACTGTGTAGCTTACATGGAAAAAAAAATCTTTGCAAATTATGGTTTTCTTAAGATAGTCATTAAATAGGTCAAATATTTGCCAGTAATAAAATATATTTTTAAAGTATGAGTTCACTATGATCTAGATTTGGTGGCTTAGGGTTATGAGTCATATATGATGATGCTGCAAAAAAAGTTAATAGGGTCTTTACTCTGCAGGGCTGTGTAAGCTAGTAGTTCTTCCAGTTTCTGTCTTGGCTTCCTTGAGAGTATGATATACTTTTTCTACTTCTTTGTCTACTTCTTCACTAGCTCTTTCTTCTCAGGCTACTTTCCAACTGGGAATACACCCAAGGTTCAAAATCAGACTTTCTGTCTGTCTCTGTATCATTTCTTTCTCTTGTCACCTCTCTGATGGTAACTCCTTTGTTTAGAAAACATTTTAGCAAGCATCTGCTTTGTGATCCATACTGTGCTATAATATGTACTTCCATAAAAATGATTAGAACCAGGTTCCTGGCCTTATGGTGTATACTAGCTGGTGATAATTAAAATTAGTGAGAAATACAGCAAATGCAGGCAGAGTGGGGGAACAGCACTTGATTAGAATTGGAGCAAATATATATTCAATTGAGTTTGGATGTTGTTTCCCCCCAAAACTTATGTGGAAATTTGATCCCCAATGTGGCCCTGCTGGGAGCTGTTTGAGTCATGGGGGTGGATCCCTCATGAATGGATTAATGCTCTCCCTAGGGGAGGGGGTTAGTGAGTGAGATCTCACTCTATTAGTTCCTGTGAGAGCTCGTTGTTTCAAAGCAAATATCCTGGAGCGCTCTCTCTCTCTCTCTCTCTCTCTCTCTCTATCTATCTCTCTCTCCCCTCGCTTCCCTCGCTTCCTCTCACCATGTGATCTGCTTGCTGCTTTCAGCTATGAGTAGAAGCAGCCTGAGGTCCACACCAGATGCAGCTCCCAGAATCATGAGCCAAATAAATCTCTTTTCCTTATAAATTACCCAGTTTCAGGTATTCTGTTATAGCAACACAAAAAAGAACTAATAAATCGGTTAATTACTAATTTGCTGTGTATCCTTGAGTAAGAAACTTCCCTTGTCTGGGCTTGATTGACCCTATCTATTAAGTGAGTACATTGGACTAATATGATCTGAATGTTCTGCAAACTTTGACCATCAATGGACTCAATGTTGTTGCTTAGAGTAAGAATCAAAGGCCAGGACTAATTGATTTTGTTGTCAAAATTGCTGATATTTATTGCAGCAAAATAAATCCTGTCTTGGTCAAGAATTTCTGTGGAACCTAGAAGCAAGCAGTAGTTTGCAGTGTCCATACTTTTTTGTCTCTTCTCCCATAAGTTATACTCTTTCCCCCGGGCACAAGGAAAGGGAGCTAGTACCTAGAAAAGAAATTTTAGGATTGTTTCCCTGGGGCGGGGGAATAGGGAAGGAACTTGCATTGAAGTACAAATATTCTTTAGATATAATACTGAAAGTGAGTTGCAGGGTTAAAGTATATGTGGATTTTAAATAACTTGAATATTGAAAACTGCACGCCAAAAAATTTATTCAAATTTACAACTCTTACTCAACATACTTATTTTGTGTTTTGTCAGTTTCTTTGATCTTTGCCAGACTGGTAGTTTAAAGCCTCCCCATTTTATATGCCAGCCTAGAGAACAACCATGAGCCTCTCCTGCTCTAAATAAGGCCAGCTCTATTTTGAGGTATAGGCAAAAATACTCTGAGGGGTGTTTTATTATTCAAGGCTTCTTATGTATTTACCGTGAACAGTTTAGACTACTGATTCTAAGGGCAATATTTCAAATTTCTGGACTCACACAAGCTTCCAAAATTAAACCATGAAGATATAGAAAACCTGAATAGGCCAATAACAATAAGGGAGATTGAAGATGTTATCAGAAAGCTCCCAACAAAGAAAAGCCCGGGACCAGATGGATTCTCAGCAGAATTTTACCAAACATTCAAAGAGGAAATGACACCGATTCTTTACAAACTATTCCAAAAGATTGAAGCAGAAGCAAAGCTTCCAAACACATTCTATGAAGCAAACATCATCCTGATACCAAAACCAGATAAAGATATAACCAAGAAAGAAAACTACAGGCTGATATCCTTGATGAATATAGATGCAAAAATTCTCAATAAAATATTAGCAAACAGAATACAACAGCACATATGTAAGATCATTCACCATGATCAAGTGGGATTCATCCCAGGGAAGCAAGGTTGGTTCAACATATGCAAATCAATAAATGTGATCCACCATATTAATAAAATCAAACACAAGGACCATATGATCATCTCTATTGATGCCGAAAAAGCATTTGATAAAATCCAACACTCATTCATGATAAAGACCCTTTATAAATTAGGTATAGATGGAAAGTATCTCAACATAATCAAAGCCATATATAATAAACCCACTGCCAATATCATCCTGAATGGGGAAAAACTGAAAGCTTTTCCTTTAAGAACAGGAAGCAGACAAGGATGCCCACTCTCACCACTCCTATTCAACATAGTTTTGGAAGTATTAGCCAGAGCAATCAGAAACGAGAAGGAAATAAAGGGCATCCTGATTGGAAAGGATGAAGTCAAACTGTCCCTGTTTGCAGATGACATGATCCTATATATCGAACAGCCCAAATCATCTACAAAAAAATTCTTAGAGGTGATAAAAGAGTTCAGCACAGTAGCAGGATATAAAATCAACACACAAAAATCAGTAGTATTTCTATTCACCAATAGTGAAGAAGCAGAAAGAGAAATCAAGAAAGCCTGCCCATTCACAATAGCCACCAAAAAAATAAAATACTTAGGAATTGAACTAACTAAGGATGTGAAAAATCTCTATAACGAGAACTATAAACCACTCCTGAGAGAAATTAGAGAGGATACAAGAAGATGGAAAGACATCCCATGCTCCTGGATTGGAAGAATCAATATAGTGAAAATGACTATACTACCCAAAGTTATCTACAAATTTAATGCAATCCCCATTAAAATTCCTATGACATTTTTCTCTGACATGGAAAGAACTATACAATCATTTATCTGGAATAACAAAAGACCACGAATAGCCAAAGCAATGCTGAGCAAAAAAAATAAAGCTGGAGGTATTACTCTACCTGACTTTAAACTATACTACAAAGCCATAATAACCAAAACAGCATGGTACTGGTACAAAAACAGAGACACTGATCAATGGAATTGAACAGAACACCCAGAAATCAACCCATGCACTTACTGTCATTGCACTTATTTATGCATATTCTTCCTTCAATTTTAATTTTAATTTTAATTTATGTTTTCATTTTTAATTGACGAATAAAAACTATATATTTATCACGTACAGCATGATGTTTTGAAAAATCTTTGCATTGTGGAATGGCTCGATCAAGCAAATTAACATGTGCATTACTTCATATACTTATCAGTTTGTGTAGTGAAAACAGTGCAGTGTGCTTAACTATGGTCACCACGTTGTACAATAGATCTCTTGAACTTGTTCCTCCCACTTAACTGAAATTTTGTATTCTTTGACCAACATCTTCATACTACCCTGCTCTCCAGCGTGGATTTATTTCTGGGCTCTCTATTCTGCTTCATTGGTCTATGTGTCTGTTTTTATTCCAGTACCATGCTATTTTGATTACTATATAGCATTGTAAGATATTTTGAAGTAAGGTAGTTTGATGACTCCAGCTTTGTTCTTTTGGCTCAAGATTGCTTTGGCTATTTGGGGTCTTTGGGGATTTTTTTTTATTTCTGTGAAAAATGTCATTGGAATTTTAATAAGAATTACATTGAATCTGTAGATAATTTGGGATAGTATGTACATTTTAACAATATTAATTTTTCCAGTCCGTGAACACAAGATATCATCACATTTATTTGTGTCTTCTTCAATTTCTTTAAGTGTACAGGTCTTCCACTTCCTTAGTTATGTGCTTTGTCTTATCTTAAACCTGAAATGAATGTGGCTACATCTAAGGCAGGCATTGCTTTCTGAATGAAAGGTTTCCTGATGACTAAATAAATTCTATGTTGTCATTACACTTATTTCATTTTCTTTAGAGGTGTAAATAATTATATATAATAGATGATTCAATAAATGTAGGCATATTTGAGATTTGATCTGTACTACAAATTTGATCCCTCTTGATATTTATTTAGCAGCAACTCTATGATAGCTTTTAACATCTAAAGATCTGCATGACCTTACAACGTGAATGTATTAAACACTTAATTTCATGGCAACTTTTTAATGAAATTTTACTAACAAAACAGTAATTCAAATGCAAGATTTATTCCACAAAAACTAGAATAAAAAGTAAAATAAGTTTTGCAATAAAAGAAGGGAATTCGCCAATATCTTTCTGTTTTTGTGCTCCTTTTTGTTTGTCGTGATAGCCTATTGGTAATTTTCAATTGGGTGCTAGCACAGTCTCTGTTGACATACTCAGTGTGAAATCTGGATTGAACTTCAGCCCAGAGTCCAAAAGACAAGCTGAGAAACATCTTTCCAAGTTAGAATTCTCAAGAAAAAGTAAAATATGCCAAAGCTGTTTGACTGGAGGCCATGCTTCCACCAATACTGGTGAGGGAAGAAGAAGCAGATAATTATTGGAATAATAGCAAGACACAAACTGGCCTAGAGTAGGAGCCAGATGAAGAAACATAATTTTGAATCCATCCAACATTTCTAAAAATTAACTTTTTAAAGAAGTTCCATGTGTTTACAACATTATTTCCTAACATTATTTAAAGGGAATTGCATCCCCAGTAGAAAGGAAGTACAATTGACATATAATCACATGACTTGGAAACGTTTGTTTATGACAGGAGACACAAACTGATAAAATCTAAACTGTGGTCTATATAACCTCAAAGATTATGACTATATCTGATTTATCTTTCTGTCCTCAGCCTCTAGAAGTACACTTGGAACATAGTGGGTATTCAAGAACTGTTTGAATGAATGGCAATCTTGTTCACTCCAATTAATAGCCCAATGCTATAAAATGGAAATAGCAGTTATGTTTTATAGCATCCTCAAAAATGCCATGCACCTCTAATGTAACCCTTCTATACTCCACCTTTCAAGAAATTATGTTTGCAATTAGAAATTCTAAGATTCTGTGCTCTTATGAAATATTCATGAACATCTCCAGTATCTTCTTAAGCAGATAAGGATTTGCAACTCTGCTAGCACTTGCTAGAGCATATATTTGGTTGGTTAAAATGGCACAAAAACATTGAAACTCTTTAAATAGGATAAGCATTATTATACAATATCTAATGTTATTATTATTATGAGAGCTTGCTTAAATTATACAAGTAATCATTTAGGTAATATCAATATTTGAGAGCTGACAATTAATGACTATAATTTAACAATACCTAAACTTGATAATAAAAGTATAGGAAAGAAATACTCATACATGAATTCTGAAACATATCATGAAATCTATGAATACTAATGTATGTAAGAAATAGGGCTAATGAAGACCAAACTTTGGGTTTAAACATGGTGTTTTATTAAATTTCCATATGGGGCATTTAAACTTGCACTGGGAAAAAACTCCAGTCTAGAGCAGGAACAGAACTTCTATTCTGATCCAGGTATCTTGCAAAAATATTTTCCATAAAACAGTCACTGCCAGAACCAAAGCATTTGTTTGTGCAGACTCATTACCATCCTTGAAAAAACAGCACTGAGTTCATATATTGCTGAGAATAGATAAGCAGTAGGATTTTCACATACCAAGCTGATAATTATCAATAGAGTTATACAAATGTAGTTTTGCTTTTGTAATATTCAAGGTTAAAATGTCTTTTACATATAGTATAGAATTGGACATACACATGCATTCATACATGCCCACATGGAGACATACCCTCTATTGGGAGCAATGCACCATTCCAGGGCCCTCAAATGCATGATGTAAAAAATTTGAAGGTCAGATATTATTGTAATGTCACTCTTGAAATCTTCATCTGAATGAGATCTTTAATGTTCATCGTGACATGTATGATATTCAAATAGTGAGAAATCACAGCTGAGTAAGAACAATTAAAACCCCCAAAGGCAAATTTAAAATGAATACTGTTAGAGGTCAGTGCTAAGTAATGAGGGTTTGTTAATGATCTAATTCATTGACCTTGAGTTGTAGTCAACTTTTTTTTTAATGCACATTTCAAAAATTTATAATTCCTTGTTAAGTTCTCATTATCTCACTAGTGTTACTGAAATATTCAGAGGATAAAAAGTTGGTTGCAAGTGGATTATTCTGATATCCAGTGTTATAAAAGGATTAGTAATTTTTGAGGGAACAAACTTTTTGCTTTGTACTTCTATAAAGAATTTTACTCTATGGATCAACTTTACCAAAAAAAAAAAAAAAAAAAAAAAAAAAGCAGAAGAAGAATAAGAAAAGAATCATTGCACATATGAGGGTGAACATTTGATTATTTATCTTAAGAATATTTTGGGTGACTTATTCTCAATATTCAACTTTTGTGTTTGTCCAGTTTCACTTGTTTATATAAAATAATTTTGGAATGGGAAAGTCAGAAGTTGTATTTATGGAAATGCCCAGTATGAATAAATATTGGTATAAAAGCCTCCAGTCTAAAAGCTGGGTTTCGAATAAGGATATTTATCAAACATTCTAAACTTTCTGTCTTTGATAATTCCCTTCTTTTTTTTAAGTCAATCAAATAACAAGTATTGATTAGCTGTAATAATAAGAACAGTAACAGTAATAATGGGAGCTGATATTTGTTGGATTCCTACTGTTTCTGATTCTGTGAAAATTACTTGTGTTGATGATTTTTAAACATCACAACATGACCATGTTGCAGTTACTAGCATTATTCCTGTTCTATAGTTGAGAAAACTAAAGTTTTAGGACTGTGAAGTAACTTGCCCAAGGACATACAGGTAATTGCTAGCTAAGTCAGAACTTAAACTTGGTTTGGCTTGATTCCAAACCTCTGAGAGAATACAAATAATGACCTTTGCTCTGAAGTGTCTGAAGATCTAATTAGTCATCCTACATATATCTACTGTCCAGAAACTGTTTTAAAAAGATCAGTGTGGCAAGTTCTATTTATAGAGATAGTAATGAAGAGCATGTATTTGCTTACCATGTGCCACACACTCTTCTGATCACTTTAATTGCATTAACTCATTTAACCCACAAAATAATTCATTTTGCAGGTGAGAAACTGAGGCACAGAAAGATTAAGTGAGTTTACCAAAGTCACACATGTAGTACATGATATAGCCATGATCCAAACTCAGGTCTATAGGACTCCAGAGCCAAAACTCTTAGCACCTGTACTCTACTATGAACCCCTAATGTAACGTGAGAAGGTAAAGATCACATTTTTCATTTGTTAGAAAAGAGGAAATATATTTCTACTAAGTTCAAGTGTACAGAAGATACCAATGCTGGAAATAATAAGTGGATATGCATGACAATAAGAAATTGATTATAAAACAAGGAAAACATTTTGTGGTAGGTTGCCTTATTTAGTGAATAGGGGATTATAAAACATTACCTGGGGTTTAGGTAAATTAACTATAAGATTTGGTTTACCAAGGAAAGTTCCAGTTTATACCTTGTCCCAGTGTAATTATAATCATAGTTCACTTTTTCCCTCTCAAAATTGTACCAGTTTGGACAATAAATTATATGGCTGACCAAGGATGATGAAGAAACTGAGTTTCCAGTTGTGGATATGTCTACAGGATAAGTGACTTTGGGCAAGCCAATTCCCAGATCTTAGGTTTCTCATGTGTAAAATATATACTATACCAGAAAATCACCAAGTTATTTTTCAGCTATAAAAGCTAATATTTTATCCAGTGCTTTGATATATTATGCATTAGACACTAACTCATAAGTTTTTCACTTTATTCTACATCAAAATCACTTGAAGGATTTTATTAGCATGTAGATTCTTGAGGCCTATCCCTAGAGATTCCGATTCTGTAAGTCTGGGTGAGGCCCAGATTTCTAAATTTTAACAGGCACTTCAAATAATTACAATGCTGGTAGTCTTTAAATCACATATACTGTTCTAGACTATCAGCTCTTTGAGGGCAAGGAATATATCTTATTTAACATTGTAAATAAAGAGCAGATACTCGAATAAATGAATGAATGAGAGTTAACAGTTACTACATGGTAACAACCAAAACAACACCGAGTTAGAATTGATTTCTATTTGCTTATTTATTTTTATTGTGGTAAAATATATATAACATAAGGATTACCATTTTAAGCATTTTTAAACATATAATTGCATGGAATTAATGCTATATGTTATATATAAGATAGATTTACTGATTTGCACAACATAATGAATATAGTTGGTATGAATGAGAAAAATAAATGTCTGTAAAACCTAACTTCTCCAATAAGGAGGACTTCAATAACAAGAATTGTTGGAATCTATGAAATCATTTTAGAAAAAAAAAAACATAAATAGATTTTTAAGCCCTAGAACACTGGGTTCAGGATTACAAGGAGATGAAGAAAACTGCTCCTAGTTCCACTTCCTGCAGTGTCAGGGCTCTTCCTAGGTTTGGAGGCAAAAATTCTGTCCTGTGTATTTATGACTAAAGGCTATAATGGTATCTGTGGAAATGTGGGGCTTACTAGTGTTAGCCACAAAGAATATTTTACACAGCATGATAGTGCCTATGTAACAGCTGGAGAAAACATCAATATTAAATTAAGTCATGTTCCACATAAAGTTATTGAACAACAGGATATCAATAAATAGGTAAAAGCCATGGAATCTAGCAAGGGGTTTGTAGTCAGGCAGGTCTGTATTCAAATTGCCACTTTGCCAAATGTGAGCTGTATAACTTTCGATATTTTTAATTTACTGTCTTGAACTCTGTCATCTCATCTGTCAAATAAGCATATGAATGCCTCTCTCACAGAATTGTTAGGATTCATGGAGATTAAATGAGATATATGTATGTAATAATAATAACCAGAATTTATTTAGCATTTACTACATCTCAGATTTTTTAAGTGTATCATATATACTCTCTAGATTAAAACACAATGGTTCTGCAAGGAAGGTATTATTTTTATAATCCTTATTTTGCAAAATTAAGGATTGGATGTTCAGAAAGGGTCATTAGCGAAAAGTGATAGGCGAAATTTGACACTAAGGGAGTTCTGGTCAAGAAGGCAGAGAAGACAGTTCCCAGCATCACTCTCTCCCACAAATCAACCAATTACAACTATAAAAATGTAACATCAACCAAGCTGGGGCCAATGGAGTTCAGGGGAAGAGGAGGAGAGACCTATGGAGTTCATGAAGGTGTGAGAAACCACAATGAGAGAAAGAAAAAACTGCTCTAAGCGTTTCGAACCATGGCCACTTTAATGCTA
Source organism: Galeopterus variegatus (assembly GCF_000696425.1). Lineage (NCBI taxonomy): Eukaryota > Metazoa > Chordata > Mammalia > Dermoptera > Cynocephalidae > Galeopterus > Galeopterus variegatus. The sequence continues at coordinate 1,390,850 of NW_007726130.1, read as the reverse complement.
GAGCTGATGAGTGCATGGAACAGGAGCTGGCAGAAGCCACAGCTGTGCCTTTGGATGGAGTTACTTGGAGGCTGCAGGTGAGAAGAGGGCCTTGGTGGCCCCCAGGACAGCAAGACCACTAATAGGTTTCCCGCGGACCCATGCAGGAACAAGGAGCCAGAACAGCTGAAAAAAGGGAGCCATACAGAGGCCATTGAGTCACACAAGGGACTGCCGCAGGGCCCATCCCATGGGAAGTGTTTGGAGCATGGGTGGTGAGGAAGACAGGTCCACAAGGAGAACACTGGGGCACAGCAAGGACAGACGACCTGCCCTCCAATCAGTGCAGGACCACTCAGAGGAGACTGGTCAGGAATGCAGAATTGCATGCAGTGCAGTTTGATGAAAAAACTCAGGCCCAGATCAGAGATTCTACACAACCCAGATCCACTGGGTCTCTGGAGAGCTGGAGGTACTGATAAGGTCAACCATTAAACCCTGAGCTGCACAAAATGCCTTCCCTAGGGAAATGGCATCAAAGCAGCAATTTAGCTCAACCACACAGCTCAAGTACTGGTTCCCACAGGAAGTTCCTTCATTTTAGAAGTAAGCAAAGGACAAAAATTTAGTTCCAGCCCAGGCACATCACCAGCGCCTTGGGGCCTGCCTGGTAACTGGAGACTTGGAATTGGGGACTGGACTCCAATCCCACAACCAGGTACACTGTGCCAGCACCTCAGGGCCCGCCCAGAGACCTGAGGCATTGAGAAAGTGACTGGACCCCACTTCCACATTCAGGCACACTGCCAGCACCTCATGGCCCTGCCCAAGGGCCTGGGGTTTGGAGCTGGGTACCGGACCCCTCTCCCACAACCAGGCACACTGTGCCAGCATCTCAGAGCTTGCCTGGGACCTGAGGCATGGAGAAGGGGACTGGATCCCTCTCCCAAAACCAGGCACACCATGCCAGCACCTTGGGGCCTGCCTGGGGTCCTGAAGTAGGGAGCCGAAGACCAGACACAGCCCACAACCAGGCACACCACCAGCACCAAGGAGTATGCTAAAACCATCACCTCCATGTGGGTGGCCCACCACAGACACCACAATAACCATGGCTGCCACGAAAGCATCTAGGCACCACAACCACCACGCAGATGGTCTGCCAACCACTGAAGTGCATTGACACAAGGAGAGTCACCAGCAAAGATAAAGAAAAGAAGAGGATGTCTCTCCACAAGCCCATTCCAGAGTGACAGAAGAAGCAGCTGCTCTATGATAATATTGGGGGACCTGATCACACCTCTCAGCATTGGACAGATCATCTAGGCAACAAATCAACAGAGTAACCATTACTCTTTCAGAAGGAGAGAAGAAATCTAGGGTAATTAGAGGGGGTGTGGGAGGGATTGGACAAGGGACATAAACAGTAATTACAATTTGTAACAATATATATGCTAGTAATATTGATTTGATCTACATATCTCAATATCGAACCCCAAAACTATATATAATCAATTTTGATTCAATAAATAATTTTAAAAAAATGACACTGAGCCTGAGTTCTTATTCTATACAATCTCCTGATACTGTACTGCTCTAATTACTGCTCAGTGTAGTAAACCAAATCTGATAAAATATGATAAAAATTCAGTGTGGTAGACTGGATTTCTGTTCACCAATATCCAGGGTCTCTCCATATGGAAAATTTATATTTCCCTACCTGTTGAACTAAAGAGTGGTAATATGAGTTGATGTGGCAAATGAAGTGTGAGTGGAAGCAATGTCTTCCCCTTCAGTGTAGAAGGTTTAAAGACAGTACTAACTTTGCTTTATTATAGTTATTATAGATAATTTATATCACATTATTATTTGCTATGATAAAGGAAGATTAGTGATTCCTTCTGTCACTGTGACCAGCAATACTGAAGACTGTGGTTGTACAATTAGTCTGGTTCTTGCATGAGAATGATAGTAATGTGACACAGAGGGTCAGTATGCTGCATACAACCCATTATAGATATATTGTGTGAGTTAGATATAAACCTTTATTGTTGTAAGCCAATCAGATTTGGGGGTGGGGATGTTTTGTTACTCCAGCATAACCTAGTCAATCATGACAGATACAGACAAAAGGTTAAAAAATAGTAAAAAGTTGAACATGATCTGAAGTGTCCAAAGATGTAAACTACGATTCCAGAGATAGAATTTTGGTGAAGATGCTATGATGAAATAAAGCTTCATGTACACTGTTTTTCTTTTTTTTTTTTTTTTTCCTTTTTTCGTGTCCAGCAACGGATCGCAACCCTCAGTGCTGCACCCGCACCTCGCTTAGCCAGTGAGCGGGAACTGGTCTGTATGTGGGATCCGAACCCTCGGGGGAGCGCCACTGCGCTCACAAGCGGCACACTGTAGCAGTGCGTCACTGGGCCAGCTCCTGTACACTGTTTTTCTATGTTTGTAAGGAAGTTGACTACTAAGAGACCAACGTTCTATGCTGACTATGAAGGACATGCAGACACAGGAAAACTTTTTCTTTCTACTCGTTATTTATTTGGACAGTATTGTTTTGATAATTACTTCTATGATAACATTGTGCCAGTGTTATGAAATATCAGGCATCAGAAAACAAATACAGGAGCAAAAAATGAGCCTCTCCTGACCTTTCAGGCCTCTGGTTGTCTGTTTTTATTGCTGCAGCTATGTTGAATTATCATGGTGTTATAATCACCATGAGAAAATTTTTGGCCTCGCACAATTTAAGACAGAGTCTTAATTTCAATTCATTAGCATCCACACAACAGAAAATTTGAGGTACATCTGATTATCTGTGATATTACAGTTCTTTTTTAAGCTAATGAAGGTCTGACTTACTGACAAATTAAAATGCTGGTTTTAGACCTTCCTCCTCTTACTATTAATTGTGGATTTAGTAAAACTTGACAACTAAGACCATGAACTTCTTGAGGTCAGGTATTGTGCCCTATACATCTTTTAGGCTAATATTCTTTTAGTAAATATTTATTGATTACCTAAGTTTAGCTCTGGTTAGTTAGCTCAGTTGGTTAGAACATGGTGCTGATAACACCATGTTCCCGGGTTCAAACGCTGTATCAGCCAGCCAAAATAAATAAATAAATAAATAATAAATAACTGTAGCTCTATCATGAGGGCCTAAAATTTGCCAGCCAATGTACTAGCGCTAGTACTGAACAAAAGAAGATAGAATTCTTGTCATCATGGAAGTATGGACTAACAGTAGTGGCAGATATTAATTATATTGTTCAATAAATGCATAATACAAATTGGCATAGGTGACTTGCACAAAAAGAGGAAGATTTCATAACATCGTATAATGATTGAAAAAAGTCAGATCACATTTCTCAGTACATCATAGCTAATAAGTTATTGGACGATTAGAACTTCTTTATCTTCACATCCTTTTTTCCCTTGAATCCTGGGATTCTGTTATCCTGTTTTTTTTTCTACTAAAAACAAATTCTTTTTAAAAATTATGAGGTATAATTATCATAACTGCAATAATTTATAGCATATAATTTGATGAGTTTTGACATATATAAGTGAAATCATCACAAAAATCAAAATAACCAATACTTGCACCCTCCTAAAATTTTCCTCAAATCCACTTGTATTCCATCTGTCTCTCCACTCCCATCCCTAGGTAATCATTGATCTACTGCCTGTCACTATAGATTACTTTGCATTTTCTAGAAATTTATATAAATTAAATCATGCAGTATGTGCTCTATTTTTTTTTTTTGTTTTTTTTTTTTAGTTGTTTAAGGTGAGAGAGTAAAGCTGATTCGTATTTCCTATTACTATATTACGGCCAAAGCGGAAGTGCCTATTTATTAAATTACATTTTTGTCTTGTCCTTTTATAAAAATTTAATCACGATAACATAGTAACAAATCAAATAGTGAAACAATTTTTTTTTTTTTTTTAAAGATGACGGGTAGGGGGATCTTAACCCTTGACTTGGTGTTGTCAGCACTACGTTCTCCCAAGTGAGCCATGGGCCAGCCCTCAATTTTTTATGTAGAACATAGAACATCACTTCCTGATCCCTCAGTATTATTCCCTAAAGTTGACATTTTAATTTTTAAAAAATATTTTTAAGTGACATAAAAGACAGAGAAGAGTAATGTTATAAAGTTGAATACTTCCTTGTTTCTCTTCTTTTTCCCATTTTTCTTCCTCCCATGAGGTAACCACCCTTCCATGATGTGCCTATCAAATCTGTTTTTATCATTGTATTCCATATTATGCATTTCTAGATAGTATATAGTATTATCTTTTTAGTTTAAATATATACACAAATGCCATATGTAATGCACTGTATGTTACTTTTGAGGTATGTAGTCATGTGATGCATAACAACGTTTTATTCAACTCCTGACACATATATGGTGGTGGTCCCCTAAGATTATAATGAAGTTGAAAAATTCCTGTCACCTCATGATGTTGTAGCCATCCTAATGTCATAGTGCCACTCTTTACTAATGTCTTTGTGGTGATGCTGTGTAAACAAATCAACTGCAAAATATGTTAAGGGGTAGAGCCTAGCTTACCTGTAGGGTGACCCTACCAAAGGTAGCTCAGACCTTTAATAGAAAGCCAAACATTTGACACATTAGCTCTAACCCCAGATAAAAGGGTTGTTGTCTGCTTTAGAATTCTTGCATTTTTAAATTATTCCCACTCATCCCCACAGAGAAACATAGTTAATAATAGTTAACTAACATTCACTGAGTGTTTGCTGAGTGCCAGGCACAATCCCTACCTATAATTTAATTTTCATAACTTTGTTGGGGTTGTATTATTCTAATGCCCATTTAACAGATGAGAAAAATGAGGCTCAGAGAGACTTAGTAACATAGAGGGTCCATGCTCATGTAACTACTGGCTAGTGTAGACAATAGGAAAATTTATAGTTGTGCCCTTTCTTAATACACTGTCCAAGAACGACAAAATTACCTGATGATGCATTTCTCAGAATGCATCTCTGTCATTAAGCAACATATGTATTTGTGTTGATACACACATATACATATGCATATACATACACACACATATACGGAGAGAGATGGAGAAATGGATTGCCATTTTAACTGCTGCATGATATTTAACTGTAAATGTACACCACAGTTTATCCAGTAACTTATGAATCCATTCGTATTGTTTTCAGTATTTTTTGTTATCATACAAACTGTGCAGTAAATATCCACCTGCATGTCCTTTTGTGTACTAGTGTGAGATATTGACAGGTCATAGGATATGCATATTTTCAAATTTATATAACTATCAACAAATTCTTCTATGAAGTATGAATTCCACGAACACGGGATGAGTTTTGCTGTTTCTTTACATACTTGACAACATACTCTGTGACGCATCACTTTATCAGAGAGCCATCATACTACAACCAAAATATAGTATGTGTGTAATAGTATATCACTGCTATTTAATTGTCACTTCCAGGATTATCAGCGAACATCTGTTTTCATGTTTAATAGCCCTATGTGCTTTATTTTCTGTGAGCTGTATGAATTGCATGCTCACATTTTATACTCTTTTGCCTAATGGGTTAATTGTCTTTTTCTATGTGATTTTTAGAGGTTTTTGAACATATTTTGAGTGCTTATATCTCGCTGGTTATATAAGCATCATGTCAAAGACTATTGTTTTTCTTTTAATGTTGTTACGATGTCAATTTTCATACATAAATATGGTTATACAGAACTTAAAATTAATCAGTATTTTATTTTATTTTTTAATTGAAAGATAAAATTGTATGTATTTATCATGTACAACATGATGTTTTAAAATATATAACACATTCTGGAATGGCTAAATTTAGCTAGTTAACATATACATTACCTCACAAAGTTATCATTTTTGTAGTAGGGAATACTTAAAATCTCTCGGTAATTTTCAAGACTACAACACATTGCTATTTTCAAGACTACAATACATTGTTATTAACAATAGTCATCACCTTGTATGATCCATCTCTTCAGTTTATTCCTCCTATCTAACTGAAACTTTGTATCCTTTGACCAACATTTCCCCCAACCGCCCCCCCCACCACCATATCAGCCCGTGGTAACCACCATTCTACTCTCTGCCATCAATATATTCTTGATGCCTTTTACATCTACTTAAGAATTCCTTTCCTACTAATAAATTTGATATTTTAAAGTTTAATTTTTAAAATTAACATTTTTAATCCATCTGGGTTAGAGCTCTAACTTATGGAAAGCTAATTGTTACAACAGCATTAGTTAAATAATTCATTCTGTAGTCACCGATTTGTAATAATAAACATGATTTAAAAAAAAAAAACAGTTATCATAATAGAAAACATAATAACATTTACTAAGTCCTTAATAACTACCAGAGATTGTTTTAAATGCTTTACATATGTATTAACAATAATCTATTTTATAGATGCTACCATTATCTCCAATATGTATTTGAGTAAACTGAACCACAGGATATAACTAAGTACCTCCAAACTACATAGTTAGTAAATGGCAGAGCTGATTTTGAAAACAAAGCAGTTTAGTTGCAGAGTCCTTATGTTTAGCCTCTATGCCATACTACTTTTCTATCAAGATCCCATATATTTTTACATCTAATTCTAGACTTTCCTTTAAGTTTTATTGTGTTTTTTTTCTTTTGTCCGTATGTCAGTACCATTGTGTCTCAATAATTATAATTATATAATATGAGGGTATTTCAAAAAGCTCATGAAAGATTTCTGTAAATTTATAATTCTATTTTTCCATGATCTTTTTGAATTATCCTCATATGTATTGTACATACCGGTACCTGATAAGAATAGTCTGTCCAATTTGTTCTTTTTAGAGTAGTCTCAACTATTCTTGTTCCTTTTCCATATGTACCTTGGAATCTGTTTGTAACAGCAGAAATTTCACTTTGTAGTGTTGATTGAAAATACATTGAATTTATAGATTAATTTAGGGAAAATAGATATCTTTATGATATTACAGACTTCTATCTTTCTATTCATGTATATCTTGTCATGTATTTAGTTCTTTTATTTATTTATTTATTTTTAATTTAGTTCTTTGATATTATTAAAACAACTTGGAATAATGTGAATTCTAATCTATATATAGACACACACATAAAACATATGTCCTAATTAATATATAATTATAAAGTAAAAATATATCTAACTCCCACTCTGGCCAAGCAAAAGAACACTGCTAGTATCTCAGAACTCTCTATATGTCCCTTCATAATCCTAGTCCTTTCTCTCAGCCCTAGAAATAACTGATCCTGACCTTTTTAATAATTATTTCCCTGCTGATATTTAATTTTTTACTACTTTTTCATACACCTCAAAAACACAGGGTTTTCTTTTATGGTGTTCAGAGATTCTTTATTTGAAATGCTTTATTCTAAATGCATGCTCTCGGTTATTCCTTAATCCCAGAATTGCTTCTTTTCCCTTATGACTGGTATGTCCTCCCTTCCTCTGTAACTTAACTACTTTCTTTTTGTTTTGCCCTTGTGTGCTCTGTATTCACCATCAAAAATATAGTTTAATTTGGGCTGGATTTACACTTTATATAAGTAAAATCATAATTTTGTGTTGTCTTTTCTTTGATACTGTTTGTAAGATTAAAATATGTTAATTCTTGTAGCTGTAGTTCATTCACTTTTATCTCTATATAATATTTTCAGTACAAATAAGTCACAATTTTTTTATCCATATCATGGTTACTTGCATTGTTTCCAAATTTGGGCTGTTACAAATAGTACTTCTATAAACATATCTGTATGTATTTGCTAGTGCACACGTGCATGAGTCTCTTGAGATTTTATACTTTACTTGTATGCTCTGGGAAGGAATGGAAAGTGGGCATGAAGAAACATTCTGTGGAGTCTGTGTGTGCATGTGTGTTTGTTACTCAAATTGTAGCATACATTACATGTGAGTTTGCAACATTTAAAAATATTTATCATCTCTGGAGATCTTTCCTCATTAGCACATGTACATTCTTTTGAATGACTATATGGCATTTCATTGTATGAATCTGCCATCATTTATGTAACTAGTCTGCTATTGATGACCATTTCCAAAAGTTTACCACCACAAATTATTTTGTAAATGACAAAATCAATGTATGAATAAATCCTTATGCATATATCTTTGTATATTTACTTTGGTAGATTGGATAATGGCCCCCCAATGATATCCACATCCTAATTCCCAAAATATGTGAATGTTACCCTATATGGCCAAAGACACTTTGTAGATGTGATTAAGGATCTTGAGATGGGGAGGTTGTCCTGGATTTTTTGAGTGGCCTCAATGTGTTTATAAGGGTCCTTAAGCGGAAGGTAGAAGATCAGAGTCAGAGGAAGGGATGTGATGATGGAAACAGTGGTGAGAGGGAGAGATGCAAGGAAGGGCCCAGGAACCATAGAAAGCAGGCAGCCTCTAGAAGCTGGAAAAGGCGAGGAAAGAGATCCTTTCATGGAGCCTCCCAAAGGAATTCAGCTCTGCTGAAAGATTGATTTTATCTCTCTTAAGACCCATTTCAAACTTCTAAATCACTGAACTGTAAGATAATAAATTTGTGTCATTTAAGCCACTAAGTTTGTGGTAGGATTTACCAGGACTAGGTATTATCAAACTTTTTGTCAAATCTCGAAGAATAAAAACAATATCTTGTCTCTATTTTCACTTATCTGATCATGAATGAGGTTGACCATATTTTCACATTTTTAATTATTTTAGCTTCCTGAGATTTAGTTTTCAATTTGCAATATGAATTTAATTAAATTGCTAATGAATTTTGTGAGAGTGATTTATACATAAAAGCATTTAATGCGTTTTCATAGATATTGATTAATTGCTTAATTCTTTAGTCATAATTTTTTTCTGCTAATAATTTCTGATGCTGGACAGTTTTATAAGGTATTAGATCAATAGAAACATAGCAAATGTCACTTTGATATGGCTTTTTTTATTTTCTGAAGACATAGTAATACAGTTAATGTTAGTTTCCTATTGCTGTTGTAACAAGTTACCATAAATTTAGTGTCTTAAAACAATGCAAACTTATTATCTTACAATTCTGGAAATCAGAAGTCCAAAATGGGTCTCAGTAAGCTAAAATCAAGATGCCAGCAACGTTGTATTCTTTCTGCAGCCAGTAGAGGAGAATCTGTTTCTGCCTCTACAGCTTCTCTCATTCCTTCACTTATAGCCCTCTTCTACCTTCAAAACTAGCAATGGCCAGTTAAGTCTTTCTCAGGCTGACATATCTCTTTTTCTCCTTTTTACGCCCCCCTATTTCATTTGTATGGACCTCTGTGATTATATTAAGTCCTCTTAGATAATCCAGGATAATATCCTATTCTTGAGGTCAGTTGATTAGTACCCTTAATTGCATATACAACCTTAATCCTGGTTTGCCATGTAACCAAACATACTCATAGGTTCTGAGAATTAGGATGTGGACATTTTTAAGGGTCCATTATTCTGCTTCCCACATAGCACTTATTATGTTTTTTTTTTTTTTTTTTTTTCCTGATCTTTTACACTGGATGCAGTGTACCTTACTGAGACTGCTGGGGAAGTAACAGGATTTATTTGAAAGATAACTGGCATCAGACAGGTTTGGAATTTTTAGTTTACTAGCTGTTTCACTTGGGACATTTCACTTAAACTCTTTGAGTTACCTCAGTTTACCTGTCCACAAAATGCGTACGATAGACATATATTGACTACCTGTTTATAGTGTGGGTGTAAGGACTGAATGAAACAGTAACAGTAGTAACAAGATAGTAATATCCATTCACTGATCCTTTATTATTTGAGATACAGGTAAAAGGGGCCAAACAAATGTTTATTTCCTTCCTCAAACAAGAGTCAAGACTAATAGCCCTTATAGAAGTGCTATGGCAGTTTCTAGGCACTCAGCTGATTAACAGTTTCATCTGTTTTATGCTCCTTTTGAGGTGTAGTTTATCTCTGTGCTCATTTGTAACCACAATTCCAAACACTTTACTGCTATTAAAGCATGTGTACGTGCTATGCCTACATCTTATTTTACTCCGTCTTATTTTACAAGTGCATGGCAGTGACACTCTGGTTTAAGCCCATTGAGAAGTACCTTGCTCTTGGTCGCTCATACTACAGCATACTCTATCTTAGCTATTTAAAGGAGCAGCCATGCTGACATATAAATTGAGTTGGTCTGAATTAATACTGTATTTTATAAACTGAGGAAGACCTAAAGCATGGAAATCAAGATGTAAAGTAAATAGTCCAGTCAAAGATTTTACTTTCTCCTAAATAATTTACAGATTGGCTTGCAGTCTTTGAAAAGGTTCTTCTAAGGACATTTTGCTGCCTAAAGTGGAACATTTGCCTTTCTGTAACCTCCATGGTAGCACTGATTATTCAATTCACTGTACCTTGCTGTCAAATATGTGAATTTATTTGGAGCTGGGGGTGGAAAAGGTGCTGTTTGCTACATTACTGAGGAATCTGATGAATACCTGTATTTTTTGTCTGCACCATCAGGCCTGGAAGTGGTTGAAAAGCAGCAGTGGTTCATGTCACTGCTTTTCCCTCATGTCCTCCTACATATCTTAACAAGCATAATTAGATGATACTTTCTTTTCAGACTGATCACCCTTACATTTGCCTTTAGTATTGTTTACTCTGAATTTCCTTTGAACAGAATAATGAATTCCATTTCCTTTTAGTCATATTCTGTTTGATCCATTTAGTTCTTTGAAGACTGTCAGTGGAGCTATGTAGAAAAGTGATCTGTGAGGATAAGTTTAGTTTTTTTTCTTTTTTTTTGACATTAATCTTTTAGGCATATTCATCTTTAACAAATGAGACTTTTTTATATTTCTCATCCCTTTGTATCTGTTTGAAACTAATCAATCTTCAATCTTTAGCTTAGCTTCACTGCTGTATATGTTGATACACCTGTTTAGCATTAAGTTTCTAAGTGTTGTATGCATGTGTGTGTTTGCGTGTTTTAGGTAAGCTGTAAGTGAAAGTTTTCTTCATGTTGATATTTAATTTTTTACTTCGTTAATGCAGACTTTCTTCTTTATTACATTGAAGCAAATAACAAGTACTTTCATACATACACTGCATCTCAACAATTTTTATTCCTGTTTTGCTGTGAAAAGAATTGGATCTTATCTTTGCAACTGTGAACTCTGAAAATAGTTTATGTGAGACATAAATATTGGATTTAGGAAGGATATGGTAATTTGGCTATGTTTAGATGTAATTTTTCAGTAGAATTTCTAAGCTCAGCATTTATTCATTCAAATATTTTTTTAATTGAAACATAATTGATTATACATATTTGTAGGGTACAGAGTTGAATAGCAATACCTGTGTATAGTGTGTGATGATCCAGATAATTAGTGTATTCATTATTATAAAATGTAATCATTTCATTGTGTTGAGGACATTTGATATACTCTCTTCTATCCATTTGATAACACACAGCAAGTTAATGTTGATTATAGTTGCCTAGCTTCACTATACATCAATAGAACTTATTTTTCCTATCCAGCTATTTTGTGTACATTAACCAATTTATCAATACCCCTTCCCCACCCCCTTCTCACCTCTACTAACCACAGTTCTGTTCTCTCCTTCTGAAAGTTCATTGTAGTATTCTTTCTTTCTATTTATTTTTTAGCTTCCACTTATGAGTGAGAACATGTGATATTTATATTTCTGTGCTTGGCTTATTACACTCAACTTAATTTTCTCCAAGGTCGACCATGCTGCTGCAAATGGCATGTTAAGGTTTTAAAAATAAGTTCTAATTTTAAAAATCATATTCTATTCTAGGTAAGTAAATTGAAAACTCTGAGCAATAATGACAAATATTTTAATATAGTGTTATAATAATTTAGTTATTATATAAAATTAAAGGGGTAGTAATGGTAGCCTATAGATAAACTGAGGCAAACATTTCTGCCAGCCCTCTGCTCCCCAGTTAATTGAGCAGAAGTCTGTATGGTGGAAAATCCAGTGGTTTTTATATACTCTGGAGCACTGGACTGACAATTGAGCCAGTCTGAGAGAGGTCTATAAGTGGCTAAATTATGCTGATATAAGACTCCACTCAAATGGAGCATATTTGAACTGCTCAGTCTTCCTTGGCACCCAGTCAAGTTTGGATATTGTAAACCAAGCACTTATTTAAGAAAATGACATTGGTCATAGTTTCAGGAGCAATGCTGAAGATAGTAGTGACGACTTGGTGCCATATCATAGTTTGAAGACAGATATAACTCATATTTCTTTTACAATGGTCTCTCTGTAAGTGTCATCACAGTTTTAGATGTTTCCAAAAGTTTTCTGTTTCTAAGCTTCTTGACTTGCCTAATGTCATGAGACCATCTGCTTTTCATCTCAGCCAACTATCTTTCAACTGTTAGGGTCAGCCCGTGGCTCACTTGGGAGAGTGTGGTGCTGATAATACCAAGGCGACAGGTTCGGATCCCTATATAGGGATGGCCAGTTAGTTCACTTGGGAGAGTGTGGTGCTGACAACTATCTTTCAACTGTTTTCATAGAAGTTATTGATTTCATACAATGTTAGATTAATAGCAGAGTAATCTTTCCATAGAAAACTTGAAAATATTGCTTGGATCTAAAATGGCTGGGAAATATGTATTTGCACATAGCTGAATTCTGCACATAAGTGAAACTTGCCCTATAAAGATTGTTTTAATTACTTTGTGGGGTTTTAAGAAATAAATTATATTACATCCATTCTTGCATAATTAAACAGATAAGGCATGACATAAGAACTCTTGATTTTACTTATTGGTCTGCTATTCATCTGACAGGTTGCTCTGATCTCAGTTTTCACAGGTTAAAACTGGATAAACCCAGAAATTAGTTTTGTCAACTTAAAACATGGAGGTTGGCAAAAATGTATAAAAAAAGATTTTCAATATCAATAGTAATCAGAACAATGAGATATCACCTCACACCTGTTAGGATGGCTATTATCAAAAAGATGAAAGCTAACAAGTGCTGGTGAGGATGTGGAGAAAAGGAAAACACTTGTACAGTGTTGGTGGGAATGTTAATTAGCACCGCCATTATAGAAAACGGTATAAAGTTTCCCCAACAAATTAAAAATAGAACTACTGTATGATTCAACAATTACACTACTGGGTATATTTCTAAAGGAAATCAAATCGTATGTCAAAGAGATATCTGCACCTCCATTTTCATTACAGCATTATTCACAATAGCCAAGATATGGAATCAACCTAAGTGGCCATCAACAGATGAATGAGTTAAAAAAAATGTGGTATGTATTTGCAATGGAATAGTATTCAGCCTTAAAAAGAAAACAACTTCTGTCATTTGCAACAACGTGGATGAACCTAGAGAACATTATGTTAAGTGAAATAAGTCACATACAGAAAGACAAAAACCACATAATTTCACTTATATGTGGAATCTAAAGTAGTTGGAAGCATAGAGGTGCAGAGTATAATAGCAGTTACCAGAAACTAGGGCTGGAACGGGGTTGGGGAGATGTTGGTCAAAGAGTACAAAATTTCAGTTAGACAGGAGGAATAAATTCAAGAGATTTATCATATGTCCTGGTTACTATACTTAATAACAATGTAATGTATTCTTTACAATTGCTAAGGGAGTAGATATCAAGTGTTCTCACCACAAAAAATAATAATTATGTTAGGTAATATGTATGTTAATTAGATCGACTTAGCCATTCCACAATGTATTCCTATTTCAAAATATCATGTTGTACATGATAAATATATGTAAGTTTTATTTGTCAAAATTAAACAAATGAATAGATAAATGATATAAAACAAAACTAAAACAAAATACCCATGGAGTTTGCATGTCCAAAGCTGCTCTCAGCAATGATATTTGTATTTCTATATTATCTTGTCTTGAAAGTCTAGGTTACCATTATGATATAATTCATTGCCTAATGATCATTGCAGCAATGACCTTGGAAGTTATTGTTATGCTTCTTGACTTCTTGCACTTGATTTTTACTGTCTTCCTCATTTTTACCTCTTCCATCTCTCCTTGCTATCAGTGGCTGCCTTCTCATTTCAAATTGCTACTTTGAATATGCTATGAATTTGAGAATAAGTAAGCCAAGTTTGTTGGTTTTGTAGTAAAATAAGACTGAAAAGGTACTGACTGATGACATGTGGAAGAGGGGCATTCATAAATAAAGCCCATGCATTTTAAGATCATTTTTGGGCTGCTATAAGGCTTTTTGCTAATTTTTGGTCCTTGTCTGTGTCCCAGAGAGTTGAATTTGTTGGATAAGAAGTTGCCAGGGAAGTGAAGTGCTCTTGTACTTGTAATGGGTTGCATTATACCCTGCATTTTTTTTAATTCCATTTTTGTCTGTCTGGGTAAAGAGGAACATTTTTAATCAAAATATTTATTGAACTGACTTCCTAATAGGAGAAGATAGTGCTATGGTCTGAATGTTTGTGGCTCCCCACCCCCTGCAGTTTCTATGCTGAAATCCTCACCTCCAAGGTGATGGTATTTGGAGATGGAATCTTTGAGCGGTGATTAGGCTATGATGGTGGTGCCCTCATGAGTGGAATTAATGCCCTTATAAAAGAGGCTACAGAGAGCTCCAACACACCTTCCACCATGTGAAGACACACAGAGAAAGCACTATTTATGAACCAAGTGAGCTCTCATCAGACAGCAAATCTGTTGGTGCCTTGTCTTGGGCTTCCCGGCCTCTAGAAGCGTGAAAGTAAATTTCTGTTGTTTATAAGCCGCCTGCTCTACGGTATTCTGTTATAGCAGCCCAAACAGACTAAGACACATAGTAAAAAGCCACTCAAATTTATTGACAATTTCTATGTGCTAGATACTTTCATACACTCTTTTATTTAATATTTGCAAAACCCCTGTGAGGTGGCACTACTATGCCTATTTTAAATATGAGTTAACTGAGGTTTAGAAAGGTCAAGTATTTCAGGGTAAAGGCTTTAGGTTTTGACAGAACTGAGTACAAAATATAATGCAATCATTTGCTTTGAACAATTTACATCACTTTTTGAGCCTGTTTTCTCACTTAAAATTTGGTAACACTGATTTCGTAGATTTGTAGTGGAGATTAAGTGAAATGATACAAGTTAAACAATCTTTTTTGTGATTGGCACAGAGGTGGTTCTCAATAAGCTGTTATTGTTTTCAATAGTTAAAATATTCAGAAGAAGGGAGGTGAACAGAAGTAGATACCTGCTCAGGTTACAAGGCAAATAAGTGGTGGAGGACAGATGTAATCCCAAGTCATGTTTATCTGACAACATACTCTTTCCATAATATCACAGTGTCTCTCCTCCACTGCAATAATATTTCTGTCAAAATTTCCAGCCTTTTTGTATCCATTGACCAAACTCTCTCCATCTTCCTCTCCACCCTACCCATCCCAGCCTCTGGCAACCACAAGTGTACTCTTTACTTTTATGAGATCAACTTCTTTAGATTCCAAAAGTAAGGGAAATCATGCATTATTTGTGTTTTTGTGCCTGGCTCACTCCACTTAATGTAATGACCTCCAGTTCTATACACGTTGCTGTAAATGACAGGATTTTTTTTTTTAACGTAGAACAGTATTTCATTGTGTTAATATACCACTTTTTCTGTCTTTTGATGGACACTTAGGTTGATTCCATGTATTCAAATGTCACGCTGTACCCTATAAATATGCACAATCATTATGTTTCAATAAAATTCTAAAAACAGGAAAAAATGTATACTTAACATAATATAAAATAAAAATAATATAAAAAAATTTCCAGGTTCTATTGATGAATGAAGTAGTCATATGCAGGCATCTATGCCTAAGAATTCATGTAACAAAAGTTAAAAAAAATGTCCTATTCACTAATTTTGGAATAAATATTGAGATACTTATGTGTACACGTGTAAAGATTTGGAAATTTTATAGCCTGGCCATGTGGTAGAGAAGCAGAGAGCATTTTCAGAAGTCCAATGGTAGTAAGAAGATTAGTGCAAAGGAAAGGGATTATCAAGAGAAGGGGGAAAAGGCCCTGAAGGCATTGCAGAAGCCTCTGGGGCCAACCCTTCCATTTCAGGCCCCAAAGACTAGGGAGACAGAATGGACTTGGAGAACAGTCCTGAGGCACCCTCCACCGGCTCACTGCCCAGGGCCACCTTGGGAAGCTGCTTCCAGCACCAGCACCCCAGCTGCTCTGGCTGCTCCAGCTGTGGCTAACTTGGCCCCAGGTGTGGCTAGACCCACAGCTTTGCAAAATACAAGCCAGAAGGCTTGGCGGCGTACACGTGGTGTTAAGTCTGCAGGCTGGCAGAACATGAGAGCAGTGGAGGTGCGGCAGCCTCCACCCAGATTTCAGAAAATGTATGGTAAAGTCTGGGGGCCCAGTAAGAGATATGCCACATGGGCAGAGTAGCCACAGACAGCCTTCGCTAGAGCAGTGCCAAATGGAAATGTGGGATCAGAGTTGCAGCAGAGAAACCCCATCAGTGCCATGCCTAGTGGAGCCGTGAGAGAAGGACCGCCATGGAGACTCCAGACCTGTGAAACTACCAGCATGTAACGCCAGCCTGCAAGAGCTAAAGCATCACCTGAGACCAGGAAAGCTGTAGGAGCGGAGCTGCCAGAGGACTTGGGGACCCAACCCCCATACCAGCATGCAGAGGGCATTGAACATGGAGTCAAATTACAAGGTTTACCAGCTTTGAGATTTAATGCCTGCCTTGCTGGGTTTTGGACTTTTTTGGGACCTGTTTCTCCTTTCTTTTGACCTATTTCTTCCTTTTGGAACGGGAAAATATACCTTATGTTTGTCCCACCATTGTATCTTGGAAGTAGATAACTGGTATTGATTTCACAGATGGGACTTTGAACTTTGGGCTTTTGAATTGAAACAAGTTAAGATTTTGGGGATAAAATGAATGTATTTGCATGTGAAAAAGACATGAGTTTTGGGGGGGCAGGGGTGGAATGTAGTGGATTGAATTATATTCCCCCGAAACTCATTGAAGCTTGAATTGTGTCCCCCAAGTTTTATGTACTAGAAACTTAGCCCCCACTGTGATTGTTAAGAGGGTGGGAAATCCTATTATGGTAATTGGAAAGTGGAGCCTTGAGGGGCGATTGAATTGTAGGACTGTGCAGTAGTGAATGGATTAACAATGGTGGTCATGGGCATGGTTCTGAGGGCTTTAAAAGGAGGGGAGAGTCTGTCTCTCTCTCTCTCTGCTCTCTCCGCTTCCACCATCTTGCAATGTGAGACCCCCCAGGTCACTGTCACCACCACCAGATGGACTTTGGACTTCCCAGCCTCAGAAACTGTAAGCAATTAATTTCATTTTCTTTACAAATCACCCAGTTCCATGTATTTTGTTATAAGCAACACAAAACGGACTAATACAACATGTAACTTGTATGATGATTCACATTGGCAACAGCCCAGAAAGCATGGGAGTGCATATATGGAATCTATTTCTAAAACTAGCTTTAAATTACCCCATATGCCAGTATTTCCACTGATAGCAGCAAACTTAGTCTTGCTGCTTTCACATATCTTCTGTCTGACCTGATGGGAAAAGGAATTGGATACACATGCTGGGAACTAGAAATTTTTGCTACACAGTCACGATACCCTCACAGTCAGTTCTCCTCACAAAATCACTGTTTGCTGGATCTTTCAGGTGGCATTGGATAATGTGTAGATAGCAAATTGGACTCTTGCAGGGCATCCTTTAATGGATGATCCCCTAAAGAAGCAGCTGCTTTCTACTACTTAATGCTAAACAAATGGCTTGTTCACATCCCTATGATGCCTCAGGGGCTGCCATTTCCAGCTAAAGACTATAGACTGCTCATCATTTCACACTTATCTCTCTAAGAAACTGGAAGGAAGACAGGGTTTTCTACCTGGTGGTTAGTTGTATCACGCCCTTAACTTTCTGTTGATTTGGCCATATCCTAGTGTTATAGTAGGTTTTTATTTAAGGTTACCCCTTAACACACTACAGCCATGAGATCAAATAACAACCTCTGTACCTCTGGTCCTCCAAACTTCATGTGAATACCTTCTGTCTTTCTGTCTCATTCTCCAGCCACAAGGGCTCTTTATTTGGGGGGAATGAAACATTTCATAACATTGCAATCTTCCTTTTTCTTCTCTTAAAAACACTTCCCTTTCTCTTCTACTTCTCAGTTCACAAATTTCCCCCCTTTTCTTCCCCTCCCTCCCTCTCTCTTGCTCTCTTTCAAATATCACATATGCAGATATGTTCTCTGAACCTAGTTTCTTTGCTCCTCCCTATCCAAATGGAAGTATTTATAGGGAAGGAAAACAAGACACAGTTTCAAGTTAATAGTCTGACACATATAAGTATTGTACATGCCGGTTAACATTTGCCTGGTCAGATTTTTTAACATAATACAATAATCTAGTAGATTTTAATTCAAAATGCATATCTCTCCAACTTCAAATTTCTTATCAGTGTTTTGTTACTACAAATTATATATACTTCATCTCCTTGTATAAATCCTTACTAATATGATTACTACAGGGCTCAAAATGACAGTTGTATAATTGGGCAAAAGGCATAGAGTTTGCTCTTAACTATGAGATCCACCTTTATAGAGCAAATTGTTAGGTTAATTTACTCATATCATCATGTTAATGCCTTCAAGAAATTCTACTGTATTTGAAAGTAGCTTGTGACCATAAACCAAATTGTGGAAATACAATTAAATCAATAAAAAGATATGGGCAAAATTGGGATATGTAAAATTCTCAGATTGCAGTTTTTCCAGGACGTATCATTTTATTCTTCAGCTACCTGTCTTACATTATGAAGGAGTTTACAACATGTTCCTTGTCTTCTTCTCCATCTATTATTTATTGAACATATAATAATTGGAAAAGGAAGATTCAACAAACTTGAGCGTAGATCAATTGAGACTCTCCAGTCCATGGAATAGAAAGGGAAAAGAATGAAGAAAAATTAACAGAGCCCCAGAGATCTTTGGTATACCATCAGACATGCAAATATATGCGAAATGGGAGTTCAAGAAAGACAAAATAGAGAGGAAGGGAAAGAAAGAATATTTGAAACAATAATGACTAAAAACTACCAGATTTGGTGACTAGCATTGTTCTTCACATTTGACAAGTTCAATAGACTATTTACCAAATAGGATAAACATATATATATATATATATATATATATATATATAGTAAAATCGTTACTACAGTTAAGCAAATTAACATACCCATCATCTTACATAGTTTCCTTTGTGTGTGTATGGGTGTATGTATGTAAGAGCACTGAAATCTACTCTTAGCAAATTTCCAGTATACGATGTAATGTTAGTAACAGTAATTCTCATCCTGTATAGTAGATCTTTAGACTTCTTCATCATACGTAACTGCAGCTTCTTAACCCCTTGAACAACCTCTCCTCATTCTCCTTCGCTTTCACCCCAGTAAACTGTTTACTCTGTTTATATGCATTCGACTTTATTTTTAGATTTTACATGTAAATGAGATTATATATATATATATATATATATAAACACACACAGACATTATAGTAAAAATGCCAAAATCCAAAGGCAAGGAGAAAATCTTGAAAGTAACAAGAGAAAAATAACTCTTTACAAGGGAACTCTGAGATTAATTGTTAACTCTGTAGCAGAAAAGAATGGAGAAAAAAAAGCAATAATATAATATAATCAGAGTGCTTAAAGGGGAAAAAGACAAAAAACAAAAACTGTCAACCAAGAATCCCATATTCAAGAAATATATTTTTCAAAAATCTCTGTTAAGGGGCATACATTGTATAAGTCATCATTTATATGACAATAACAGCACAAAGATGAAGGGAATAGAGACATTTACAAGCAAAGTTTTTGAATGCTGTGAAAAGATGGCTTCACTGGTGAATTCTACCAAATGATTAAAGAAAAATTAACACTAATATTTCTCAATTTTTCCAAAAAATAGAGAGGGAGTATTTCCAAACTAATTATATAAAGCCGGTATTAACCGGATACCAAAACCAGACAAAGATATCATGAGAAAAGAAACTCGAGAGCTTCTGTCAATATTCTCAAACAATACAAAAATAAAATCCTCAACGACATATTAGCAAACCAATTCCAGCAAATATATAAAATAGATTATTTACTGTGAGCAAATGGAACTTATTACATAATGCATGTTGGTTCAACACATGAAAATCAATCAATGTAATAAACCCTATTAATAGAAAAAATCACATCCTCATCTCAATTGATGCAGAAAAAACATTTGAGAAAATTCAACAGCTTTTCATAGTAAAATTACTCCACATATTAGAACTATAAAGAAATTTCTCAACCTGATAAAGTGCGTCTTTGCAAGCTGACAGCTTACCACGTACTTAATGGTGAAAGACTGAAAGATTTCACCCTAAGACCAAGGTCTATCCTCATCATTTTACTAGTGGTTCTAGCCAGGACAATTAGGCATGAAAAAGAAGCATGATATTGGAAAGGAAAAAAAAAATAATACTATTTGTATGTGCAGGTGACATAATCTTATATATACAAATCTCAGGAATCCATACACATAAAAAAATCTATTAGAACTAATAAGTTCAGAAAGGTTGAAGGACACGAGATCAACATACCAAAATTAATTGCATTTCTCTATGCAAGAAATAAACAGTTCACAAAAGGAAATCAAGAAAAAATGTCACATATAATAGCAAGCATCAAAAACAATAAAACATATAGGAATAAATTTGACAAAATATGTGCAAGTCTTATACACAGAAGACTATAAAACATTGTTGAAAAACGAAAGCTATAAATAAATGGAGTGATACCCCATGTTCCTGAATTGGAATACTTAATATTGTTATGATGGAAATGCTCTCCAAAATGATCTACAGAGTCAATGTAATCCTTATAAAATTCCTAGCTCTTTTTTTTTCCAGAAATTGACAATGTGACTTTAAATATCACATAAAATTTTAACAGAGCCTGAATAATCAAAACAATCTTGAAAAAGAACAAAGTTGTAGAACTTATGCTTCTCAATTTCAAAACTTACTGCAAAGTTACAGTTAAACAGTGTGGGACTGATATAAGGACAGACCTATAGATCAATTAAAAAGAAGTTAAGATAAAGAAATAAACTCATCCATCTATGGCCAATTGATTTTCAATAAGGGTTCCATGACCATTTAATGGGAAAGAATAGTATTTTCAACAAATAGTGCTAGGACAAGTGGACTTCCACCTACAATAGAATGTAGTTAGACGTCTATCTCACACCATATGCAGAAATTAATTCAAAACAGATCAAAGACCTGAATGTAAAAGCTAAAGCTATAAAATATTTAGAAGAAAACATAAGTGCACATCTCTATAACTTTGGATTAGGTAAGGATTTCCTAAATATAAAACCTAATTCTCAAGCAACCAATAAATACAAAAATACATACATACATGCATGCATGTATTCATACGTACATACACATATACATTGGACTTCACCAAATTAAAAACATTTTTGCTTCCAAGGACACTCAAAAAAGCGAAAATATGACTTAATTGGTGAACATTTTCGCAAATCATCTGATAAGTAATTAATATTAAGAATATAAAAAACACAAATGAATACTAAAGGACAACATATTACATATGTTAAAAAGCTATTAAATATCATAAATTATCTCAGAATCCAGAAACATAACATATACATATAAACTTACAACCTGACACAAATTTTGTACTGGTTTTATTACATGTTTTGGCTACATGCTCTTTAATAACCTCCTTTATATGACACTAATTTTGAAATATTTTCTATAGATTTTAAAGACAATTCTGTGCTTACTCTAACATTATTTACTTCATTTTACTTATTTTTTTATTTTTGATTTGTGAAGCTTTTTACTATGAAAAATTTAATACAATACTATAAATCTGTCTACAGCAATCAACAACTCATGGCCAATCATATCTTACCTTTACCCTCCCACCCACTTTCTACCTTCCCCCTGGATTATTTTGAGTAAATACAAGTATCATAGCATTCATCTCTATATATTTCAGTATGTGGCTCTAAAAGATAACTTTTATAAAAGACGTAACTGCAGTATATAATCACATTTTAAAAATCAATAATAATTCCTTAGTATAATCCAACATTAAGCCTGTTTAAATTTCTCCAATTCTATCCTCCTCCCTCTTTCTTTCTTACAATTGATTTGTTTACATCAGGATCCAAAGAAGTTCTGCTTGTTGCATTGGTTGCTATGTCAGCTATCTCTTAAGTTTCTTTTAATTTAGCTTCCCCCTTCATCTAATTTTTCCCCTTTATCACATGAAGTTTCCCAAGGTCTGGATTTACTGGCTCCATCCCAGTAGTGTCATTTAACATGTTCCACTCAAACACCTAGATTTTTCTGACATAGTTAATTTTAGTTTCCAACTAATAATTTGTACAGTTCTGATATCCACAAATTTCAGTTACCAAGGCTTTAGTTATATAAAACTAGTCTCCCAACAACATAGTTCAACTTTCAGTACCACAATATAGTAAATGGAAGTAAATACATAAAAGATAAATTTCACTATTAAATTTTTAGTTCATAAATCACTACATAAATACAAAGATGTGCATAGTGATCAGTGGCAAATTATGTCACTTCTTTCAAAGTCTTTCAGTGATTGCTCACTGTGCATCTGTTAGTTTACGCACAGACAGCAAAGTGTGTAGTTGTGTTTCTTCCTTATCACTCAGTGATAAATTCATATGATAATATAGATAATCAAAAGTGGAACTGGACTAAAAAACATAAAATTGCAGCAAGAAAAGGAAAAATGATAATTTATAGAAATAAAGTTAGAATCAAATGCAAAAGAGCATGTATATGTGTGTGTGTGTATGTGTGCATATACATATATATATATATATCTATTTTGATTACCACAGTTTCATCTCTGCTTCATTTTTTCCTACACTGATCTCTCTCTTTTTGTTGATTTGTTTGTCCTTTGTTTAGGCCAAGATTCAGAAAACATTTTTTTTTTTCCTTTTTGTCTTTTTTCGTGTCCGGCAACGGATCGCATCCCTCAGTGTTGCGCCCGTACCGGACCAGGACTGGCAACGGGATTGCAACCCTCGGCGCCGCGCCCGCACCTCGCTCAGCTAGTGAGTGGGAACCGGTCTGTATGTGGGATCCGAACCCTCGGCGGGAGTGCCGCCATGCTCCCAAGTGGCGCACTGTAGCAGTGCGCCACCGGGCCGGCCCCAGAAAACATTTTTGTATAGGGTAAGATACTAAATGTTTTAGCCATGTCATCTCTGTTGTAATTATTCAGCTGTGCAGTTGTATTGTGAAAGCAGCCATATGGAAACAAATAGCTGTGGTTGTGTTCTAATAAAAATTTATTGACAAAAGCAGATGGGTGGCACATTTATGCCTTCAGGCCATAGTTTGCCAAACTCTGACTTAGAGTCATTTCTAATGTTTTTTCCTCAAGAGGTCTATTTAGGTTATATATTCCCTTAATCATCAGTCATGAGGGAAGGTGATGTCAGATTCTGAGAAGGACAAGCAATATCTTTTAAGACACCTGCCTCATTTGCCATTTAAGTATAGTCTTCAAGCAAAGGGGTCCTCTATCTTCAATCAAGGGGAGTAGGCCACTTAAGGACAAGTAGGTTCAGAGAAGTCTGTGAGTTGAAGTTTCTCAAGTGCATGTACCCACATAGTTTCATTCTAAGTCAAAGAGTCCTACTTCTTCCATGTTAGGGTTCTGCCTTACCTACACTGAGGATCAGCCATTTAGTTTGAACTCCAGTGCAAGAGATGAGAGCATACCCCTTGACTGTCACACCTTGCTTTAAATTGGTGCTAAGATATCTGGATCTTATTATTTTTTCTTTTTTTAAAACATCAACAACCATCCAGATCCATGGTCCTTATAATTTCTATTTCTCTCAATTTTCAGAGATATTGCCAGAAGCGATGCATTTTCTTTCACCTGTATCTGACCCATGTTTACAACAAGTGAAAGTTCTAACAATTGTACTGCTACCACATGACAGGAACTAACATTACTCCACCTGCCATCAGTGATTGGATCCTTAGTTCCAGACAACCAAGGAGTGTTCTGTCTCTGGAATCTCATCCTTAGCACCTGCTTCCCAGGACCAATTGCAGTATAAAGTGCCTTAGGTTGAGGTCCACTGAAGCACAGCATGAGATAGGATTTGTGTGCACTTACTTATGGAGGAAGAGCTCTCAGAAAAACAAGAGTGAGGGAGCAGGTTAGGGCAGGGGAAAGACCTAAGTAAATATGTGATCTCAGCTGTAGTCCACATTTGTCTTTATCCAATGGGGAGTCTGAAGGAAAATTGTGATACAGAATTGATCATACCATAAGGCAAGGGGGTAGCCTTTTGTACTAAATGTCCCCTAGTCTTTTGCCGAGGGTTCTTTCCAACAGGGGGAGGTGGTGATGGTTGTTGGTGCCTAACCTACTGGGCAGGACAGCTTCTATCTAGCTGTAAGCAGTTCTCTAGAAAAGAAAGTAGCTGAGAGGTAGCAGCTAACACAGTAGCTGGAGAATGGATCTATCAATCAGATAAAGGGGAATTTTGAGGCACACTAGTAATGGCCAGTGTGTGCTGGCTCCTAAAATGAAGAAAATGTGGAGCAATTGAAGACAATAGCATGAACTCATGATAGACATGTGTAACAAAACTTGGTATATTGTATTTTAATTTTCATTCAGTTATTTTTATTTTTTTATTTGACCCATGGATTATATAGAAGTTTATTTTTTAATTTTCAGATGTTCAGAGATCTCCTGTTGTCTTTCTGCTATTAATTTCTAGTTTTATATTATTATGTTCAAAGAACATATTGTCTATCTTGATATATGTCTTGGTATATGGTTCATGGGCAATTGAAAATAATTTATACTGTGCTGTTTTAGAGTAGAGTGTTCTATAACTGTTTATCAGGATAAGTTGGTTGACAAAGCTATTCAGGTCATGTATATCCTTGCTGATTTTCTGTCTATTCCCTCATTCCAATTAAGCCCTCAACTATAATAGTGACTTTGTCTATTTTCACATTCAGTTCTATGAGTTTTTGCTTCATTAGTTTTGAGGCTCTGTTGTTTGGTGCATACATATTTATGATCTTTATTTCTTTCTGGTGTATTGATACTGTTATCATTACGTAATGACCCCTTTTGTTTCTAGTAGTTTTTCTGCTCTGATTTCTATTTTATCTGATATTAATATAGATATTTATTCCCACTTTTTTGACTAATGTGTTTACATGCTATAATTATTGTCATCCATTTACTATCAACCCATTTAAACTGTTTAATTTGAAATGAATTTTAAAAATATATATTTTATTTTTTATTGTTTGTTGCTTGTGCTTTTGGGCTTTTGTTCATAAAGTCCATGCCCATACCTAGTTCCTAAAGTATTTCCCCTATATTTTCCCTTAGTAGTTTTACAGTTTCAGGTCTTATACTTAAGTGTTTAATACATTTTGAGTTGATTTTAGTATATGGTGAGAGGTGTGTGTCTGGTTTCATTCTGCATATGCTTATCCAATTTTCCCAGCACCACTTATTGAAGAGACAATCCTTTCCCCAATGTGGATTTTTGTTCCCTTTGCCAAATATCAGATGGCTGTAAGCCTGAGGGGTGATTTTGGGTCCTCTATTCTGCTCCACTGATCTGAGTGTCTATTTTTATGTCAGTACCACGCTGTTCTGGTTACTATAGCTTTGTAGTATAATTTGAAGTCAGGTAGTATTATGCCTCTGGCTTTATTTATTTTTGCTCAGGATTGCTTTGACTATTTGGGGTCTTTTGTTGCTGTTCTGGTTACTATAGCTTTGTAGTATAATTTGAAGTCAGGTAGTATTATGCCTCTGGCTTTATTTATTTTTGCTCAGGATTGCTTTGACTATTTGGGGTCTTTTGTTGTTCTGTATTAATGTTAACATTGTTTTATCCATTTCTGTGAAGAATGTCATTGGTATTTTGATAGTGATTGCATTGAATCTGTAGATCACTTTGGGTAGTATGGACATTTTCACAATGTTAATTCTTCCAATCCAAGTGCATGGAATGTCTTTCCATCTTTTTGTGTTTTCTTTAATTTCTTTTCAGTAGTGATTTGTAGTTATCATTGTAGAGATCTTTCTCCTCCTTGGTTAAGTTGATTCCTAGTTTTTTGTTTTTTGGGTTTTTTGTGACTGCTGTAAACTGGCTTACATTTTTGATTTCTCTTTCTGTTAGCTCATTTTTGGACAATATAAATGTGACTAATTGGGGGGTTTATTTTGTGTCTTGCAACATTACTGAAATTATTTACTAGCTCTAGGAATTTTTTGATAGAGTCTTTAGGTTTTTCTATATACAGTATCCTGTCTTCTGCAAATAGGGACAATTTGACTTCATCTTTTCCAATCTGGATGCCCTTTATTTCTTTCTCTTGCCTGAGTGCTCTGGCTAATACCTCCAGTACTATGTTAAATAGAAGTGGTGAGAGTGGGTGTCCTTGTCTTGTTCCTGTTCTTAAGGGAAAAATCCTTCAGTTTTCCCCCATTCAGAATGATATCATCAGTAGTCTTCATGCAGATGACATTTATTGTTTAGATATACTTTCCTTTTATACCTAATTTGTTGAGAGTCTTTATCATGAAGGGATATTGAATTTTACCAAATGCTTTTTCTGTCTATTGTGGTAATCATACGGAGTTTGTCCTTAATTATGTTGATGTGGTGTATCACATTTATTGACTTTTATATGTTGATCCATCCTTGCATGCCTGGGATGAATCCCACTTGATCATGGGGTATAATTTTTTTTTATGTTTTGCTGTATTCTGATTGCTAATATTTTGTTGAGGATTTTTGAATTTATGTTCATCAAGGATATTGGCCTATAATTTTCTTTTTTTGTTGTGTCATTATGTGGTTTTCGTATCAGAGTTATGCTGGCCTCATAGTATGAGTTTGGGAGAATGGATTTTGTTTCAATTTTTTGGAACAGTTTGAGGAGAATTGGTATTAATTTCTCTTCAAAGGCTTGACAGAATTCAG
Organism: Galeopterus variegatus; assembly: GCF_000696425.1. NCBI lineage: Eukaryota > Metazoa > Chordata > Mammalia > Dermoptera > Cynocephalidae > Galeopterus > Galeopterus variegatus. The sequence continues at coordinate 1,363,651 of NW_007726130.1, read as the reverse complement.
CTGTAAAGACATCTGGACCTGGGCTTTCTTTGTTGGAAGATTCCTGATTACTTCTTCAATTCCGTTTCTTGTTATTGGTCTGTTCAGGTTTTCTATCTCTTCTTTGTTGTGTCTGGGTAGTTTCTATGTGTCCAGACATTTATCCCTTTCTTCCAGGTTTTCATATTTGTTGTTTTACAGTTATTTATAACAGTCTCTAATGATTCTTTTATTTATGTCATGTTGGTTGTAATGTATCCCTTTTGATTTCTGATTTTTGTTTTTTGGGTCTTCTCTCTCCTTTTGTTTTTGTTGACCTAGCTAATGGTTTGTCTTTTTAAAAGAGCATTTAATTATTGGTGTTTTAAATCTACTCTATCAATTTCTGCCTTTCAATTAGTGGATTTCAAACATTTACATTTAGGATAATTTTATGTTAGGGCTTAATTTTGCCATTTTGCAAAGGCACTTCCAAAAGTTCATGGATAAATAGAATTAAAAAAATAATATGAATCTTTCCATGATCTTTTTGAAGTACCCTTATATTTTTTGTTTTCTGTGTCTTCTCTATTTCTTATTATTTTCTTTTTTTATTGCTTGTCTGTGGGTTGCTTGAGCATTTTTAAGGATTTTATATAGACTAGACTTGTTTATTTTGTTTATGAGTGTATGTTCTTCATAGTGGTTGTTTTGTGTATGATGTATACATATGTGGCTTATAACAGTCTAATAGTATCAACATTTCACCACTTTGAGTAGAATGTGGAAATCTTATTTCTGGTTAGTTTCCTCTATCATTCTCACTTTTAAATATCATTGCCATTAGTACAAAATAATGTCAAAATTTTGTTGCACTTTACAAATATGATTTAAAAACACTCATGAAGAGGAAATTCTGCTTATGTATATTACTCATCTTTCCAATGTTCTTCCTTCCTTCCTGATTCTCTAAGATTCATTTTTTTTTATAATTCTCTTTTTACTTGATGAATTTCCTTTAGCTTTTTTTTTTAAGGGTGGGTCTGCCTTTGACAAATCCTTCTAATCACTAATACTCACCTTTAGTAATTGAAAAATCTGGCCCCATATAATATTTAGAACTCTAATCTTCACTTATGTTAAAGTTTCTCATTTCTTCTAGGACAGGTCAGCTTATGGCCTGATGTGTTTACTCAGGGTAAGAAGAGAACAATCTACTTGTCCTCTTTTGACTCTTTTTCCTTTCCCAGCATGTTCTGACTACATATTTTAATTTTGACCATCCAAGGGGTGGAGGAAGGGTATAGAGAATAGGTAAGAAGTCATAAATGGCATTGATGTAATCTGACATTATTTTCATCTGGCTGTAGCACATTTCTAAAGCTTTCTCTCTGGACTCAGAAGACAATCAAAGCTATAACATCTTTTATTTACGTGCATTGGTGATTAGTGTGTTATTCAGAAATGCCAGATGTGAATATTTGGCTGCACATTCTGAGACTCAGGATGTGTATGTATATATATGTATATACACATATATAAATGCATATACACACATATTCATATAAACACATATATACATATACACATGTGTATATGTATATACACACACATATGTACACACACATGAAGGTACCCCAAAAAGTTCCTGGAGAAATAGAATTAAAAAATAATACTAATACTCCCATGAACTTTTTGAATTATCTGGCCACTTAACGTTTTATCTTCAGTTCCTTGAACTGCCAGGCAGTCCTTTTAGGCAGGATTTGAAATGTCTCCAAGCTGTTTCTCTTGTACATATGGCCCACATATGATCTAAGAGAAGACCTCATATGTTGACCCAACAATTGTTGAAAACATAGCCTTTAATATGGTTTAGTCTTTTGTACTCTTCAGTACTCTAGAGGATGTATACAAAGCTCTCTGAAGCTCCCCTTACTAGGCTTATGTTGACAGGGAAGCAACTCTTGACTGATTCCCCACATGGTGCAGTGCAGGAGGTAGGGGACTCACTTCCTTTCATCTCTAGCTTCACTTTTAACCTCTTCAACTCTCATAAACTAGAGATGGGTGGCAAGTTAATGGTAACAGAGCTGGGCTTCAGGTACCCCTTTTGTATGATCTGTATTGACATTTGAGCATTTCACTTTGGAAAGTAGAAGAACTTGCATCTATTATTGCGGGGCCTTCGTAAAACCAAATATAAAGATAATGACATTTAAAAATCTTGTAACACACTTACACTCCTGGATTTCTTCTGTAATTTCAGGATATAGCTCTTATCCTACATGTTTCTGTTAAACTAGCATTTTTCAGATGATCTTCATTTTTTGAGGAAGAAGAAGAAAATCAAATGAGCTTAAGAATGCACTAGCAAAAATCTCATGCATTAAATAACTTAATCTCTTCTTATGGGCTGAAATCTCTATAGTAACAACTCAGAGTTCAAGAGGATGTTGAGTGGGGATTAAAGGGAAACCATATGTAAATAAGAGAGAGAAAAAAGACTAAAAGGTAGGAGGCCTGGGTTTACAGACATGTTTTCTATGAATCTTTAGAGTAACATGAGAATAATAATTTACTCTGTTTGCATAAGTTTTCTCAACTCAGTAATGAGGGTGTAGGTGCAAGCCATCCTATGGGATACATAAAAAAAAAATATTTTTGAAAATATAAATGCTATACAACAGAAGCTAATATTTTTGAAGTATTTAGAATGTATAAATAATTTTAATTTAAGCCACATAAGAACCTTAAAAATAGGTACTATCACTGTCTCTATTTTATTAATGGGGACACTGTGACACAGAGAGGTTAAGTGGCTTGCCCCTCTGGATAAGCTGGTAAGTTTCAAAGTCAGAATTTGAAACCAGGTAGTCTGGTGTGGAATCTATGCTTGTAACCACTACACCATACTGTTTGAACACAGAGAGAAAAGATGACTTCTCTCTTTTCCTTTAAAGACTTTTCCCCAGTCTCTCTCCCAAAGCCTCTACAAAAAACTCCTAGAGTTGATAAATGATGTTAGCAAAGTTGCAGGATACAAAATCAACACACAAAAATTAGTAGAATTTCTATACTCCAAGAGTGAACATGCAGAAAAAGATATCAAGAAAGCTATCCCATTTACAATAGCCACCAAAAAAATAAAATACTTAGGATTAAAGTTAACCAAGGATGTGAAAAATCTCTAGAAAGAGAACTACAAACCACTGTTGAGAGAAATTAAGGAGGGCACAAGAAGATGGAAAGATATCCATGCTCTTTGATTAGAAGAATTAACATTGTGAAAATGTCCGTATTACCCAAAGTGATCCACAGATTCAATGCAATCACCATCAAAATTCCAATGACATTTTTCTCAGAAATGAAAAAAAAAACTATCCCGACATTTATATGGAATAACAAAAGACCATGCATAACCAAAGCAATCCTGAGCAAAAAAAAAAAAAAAAAAAAAAAAAAAAAAAGCTAGAAGCATAACACTACCTGACTTTAAACTATATTATAAAGCTATAGTAATGAAACCACAATGACACTGGCATAAAAACAGACACACAGATCAATGGAATAGAATGGAGAACCCAGAAATCCACCCATACACCTACAGCCATCTGATCTTTGACAAAGGCAGCAAACCCACACACTGGGGAAGTGACTGCATCTTCAACAACTGGTGCTGGGGAAACTGGATAGTCATATGTAGGAGAATGAACCTAGACCCATACCTCTCACCATATACCAAAATCAACTCAAAATGGATTAAAGAATTAAATGTACATCCGGAAACAGTAAAACTCCTTAAAGAAAACATAGGGGAAACACTCTAGGAATTAGGAGTGGGTACAGACTTCAAGAATAGGACCCTCAAAGCACAGGCAGCTAAAGGTAAAATAAACAAAAGAAATGATCAACAGAGGGAAAAGACGACCAACAGAGTGGGAGAAAATATTTGCAAAATATACATCTGACAAAGGATTAATATCCAGAATATGCAAGGAACTCAAGTAACTTTACAGCAAAAATACAAATAACCCAATTAATAAATGGGCAAAGGAGCTGAATAGGCATTTCTCAAAGGAAGATATACAAATGGCCAACAGACACGTGAAAAAAACCTCATCATCACTCAGCATCCGGGAAATGCAAATCATAACCACTTTAAGATACCATCTCACTCCAGTCAGGATGGCTAATATCCAAAAGACTGAGAATGATACATGCTGGCGAGGTTGCGGAGAAAAAGGAACTCTCATACATTGCTGGTGGGACTGAAAAATGGTGCAGCCTCTATGCAAAGTGCTATGGAGGTTCCTCAAACAATTGCAGATAGATCTACCATATGACCCAGCTATTCTACTGCTGGGAATATGCCCAGAGGAATGGAAATCGTCATGCTGAAGGGAAACCTGTACTCCAGTGTTTATTGCAGCACTATTTACAGTAGCCAAGAGTTGAAGTCAGACCAAATGTCCATCATCAGATGAGTGGATACGGAAAATGTGGTATATCTACACAATGGAATACTACTCTGATATAAAGAAGAATGAAATATTGCCATTTGCAACAACATGGTTGGACTTAGAGAAAATTAAATTAAGTGATATGTCATGCACAGAAAGATAAATATTACATGTTCTCACTTATTTGTGGGAGCTAAACATAAATAAACAAACACAGAAGCAAACATACGGTGGGTGGGGAAGAAGACACAACAATCACAACAATTCTTGCGCTTTTTAAGACAAGTGAACAGATACTATTTAGGGGGGAGGGGAGAAAGAGGGGGAAGCTGAACGGGTAAAGGGTCATGAAAATCGACTACAATGTATATTGAGAAGTTGAAATAAAAAAGAAAAATGAATGTGATGCCTCAAATTTACCCTTTAAGTGGTCTTTTAGTAGTGAGGATAGTTTGAATCTCCTATGCAGGACCCCTATAGTTAACTCTAAACAATTAAGAATCTGCTTGTTAAAAAGTAGGAATTAGTCTGAATATGGGGACATTGACTAGTGGAGAGCTTTGTAAGTATACAGATTCCTTAGACCTTTCCCCTGGAGATACTGATTTTCTAGGTTAATGATGGGGTATGAAGATGTGTTTATTAAAAGCTCCCCAGGTGATTCGGTGAGATATTTGTGTAGAAAGTGAAATTAACTGAACTTTAAAAGGACTGAATTCAATGTGCGGCCCTTAATTGCACCTTAATCTAGCTGCTGAATTAAATGCCTTAGGTGATATTACTGTTTATTAAAAGTTCAGCCAAAAGCTTTACAGTATTTCATTAAAATCTAAAAGAGTTCTAACTGCACCAATTGAGTAATTACTGTGAAAATTCACTCCATGTCCTTGGCGTGATCACAACATTTTCCTGTAGATTAGGAAACGCCATACCACCAAATGTTGAACAATACATTTTGGGTAAAAACATGAGTTAAAATGCTGTAGATAGAGATGTCAGAATCTGGGGGAAAATTTTAATTTATTTAAATATTGTTAAATTATTATATTTAAATAATTAATTATGTATTATTTACGTAATTAATTATTTCAGTATCTTGAAATAGGCACAGTGTTTCTTCTCCAGCAACTCTGATGTTATTAAAGATCACAAATGTATCTCTGAAGACCGAGCTTAGGGCAAAGCATCAAAGTGGTTCTGAATGGCCTTGGGAAAGATACTAAACCTATTTCTTACTGTCTTCTCATTTGTTATCTGGGACAACAGCATTTACCTCATTTGAAGGGAATATGTCATTAATTAATAGATTCATGTGATATATGAAGTCTGTACTTTCAAATAAAATGTTATCTTTTATTAGTATCTACTGAAATGAAGAAATTATCTGACTTTATGTTCTTGTTGATTTAATATTTCTTGTCAACTGAGGCAGTAGGAAAGAGACATTAACTTCGAATACAGCTTCCATTACAAATCCTTTCTAACAATATAGTATGCTAGAGCCCAAAAGAGTGAGGTATAAATAGAAGGGTCAGCGAGGGGATCTTTACGAGTCTATATACCAAGCTCTGGTTCACTCATTGAATATCAGGATAATATGTTACACTCGCCAATGGAAGAATAAATACTGAAAGGGCCATGGCTTAGTTGGGTTTGCACTCTGTGGTCTTTAGCACCTGACTTCACTCCTCAGACAGGGCCCCCACTCCAGTTCAGTTGGTTATACTTAACATGTTTTGAGTGCCCTTTTGAACTTGAGTCATTAGAAAGACGACAAAAGAACTGTAATGTGAAGGAGTAAAACCCCACTATAGAATAAGAATTTCGTTCAGTTTAAAGTATATACTTATATGCCACAAACTCTACAGCAGATAGATGTTTTCCTTGTCATCTACAATTCCTTCTCATTAAGAGATTGCTGACAATCCTTAACTAGTTTGGTGCTAGTAAGTTCTCCGTTAGCATCCATAGCCTTGTTTGAGTGCCCTGGATTATTGCACTTATATCCCATGGCTTGTGCCTTTAAGGGGTAAAGCTAGCAGTCTTTGCATGAGAATTTTTTTTAATACAGCTAAGCAGCATTGCTTCCTTCAAATATCCTCTTCGCAGCATTGACAGTATCCACGCAATCCCAGCATTGTACGTCTTCTCTCTGTCAAGATCAGTATCTGGTTTATATTGTGGCAATGAATGGATATTTCATACGTCCAATTTGGAGTAGTATCACTTCTCCCATTGACATTAAAATGTAATCACTTTACTGCTAAAGCTGTGTATGTCACAATAGCACTTTGCTAGGCACTATAGGAGGCATAATAATAGAAGACAGAACCTCAAAACCTCAAAGAGGTTTGAATACAGTTGAGGAAATATGGGAGACATGTGTCTCAAGGGGGAAAAAAAGCACACAAAGAAAGGTAACAAGAGATGACATTAATTAAGGGGCAGTATACAATAGCATATTAAATTCCATCTCTTCTTATTAAGTGTGGCCTTGGGCAAGCCATTTTATCTCAAGCCTCAGTCTCTTCATATGCAAAGTAGTGATACAATTAGTACACAATCGTGAAGACTAAATTAATTGATGTATATAAATAACTTATAACAGTGCCTGGCAGGAAGTGTTTTATGATTTATTATTTTTTATGAGTATTACCTATTTTTAGAAATTATTATTATTATTATGAATTCTTATTATTATTTATGAGTATTACCTATTTTTATGAATTATTAGTAGTTCAAAAAAGAGAAAAGTCTGATGTTCCTCCTTTGGGTATATCTGTGATACTCAACAAACTAGGGACATTTCCAAATATTTATCTCACTCCAAATTGGTTTTGGCTTCCCTTAGTATGAGGAGGGGGCTAAGTCTCCTACATAATGTCATTGATTTTCCTCTTATCTTTATTCTCGGTGCACTGAATCCACTTGCCCTGGGATAAACTGAGGACAAGAAAATTCAGTTTCTCCCTTTTCTTTTCCAGTGTGAAGGAAGCCTTTCTTCCTTAAACCTAGATCAAGTCTACCATGCTTGTCTCTTCATATGCTAACTAAAGAGTATGAGATTTCAAAAATCCCTCTCTCTCTTAAGACAAAGCCTGACTTTGTGGCCTATTGTCTTGCTGAAAACTGGAAAAATCTATTTGAAATGCCCTTCCTTTTTAACCCACCCTATAAGAAATCCTGGTATTGAACTACTTTTTACTCCAAAGCACATGGATGCCTTTGGTTGATTAAGGAGGATATTGTACACTCAGAGCTACAGAAAAGAAACACACACTTATATATTTTGAAGATATTGGTGTTATAACAATGATTTGTACAAGGAACACTTTGAGATAACAATGAATGGTATTCTGATAACACGAACTTTGAGATAAGTTAAAGCACTTTCAACGTATAGTGTCTCTATTTCTAAATAACTAAGTTCAGAAAAATGACCCAACTGTTCAGAAGTGGGACTTTGGTAGATCTGAAGAATCTCCTTTGATGGGATAAGTTTTCTATCATCTATATGGGATAATAATATTTTCATATATAAAGAGAGTAGCTGTAAACTAACAAGACACATTTGCTTGTATGATCTATGAAATGTGTCCTCTCATTTTATACTGTTGGTTATGATGGCAAAATGGATCAAATTTCAATAATATTGTACTATTTAATGAACACTGATTGTACGTCTAGCATTGATGCTAAATGAAGGGTCTGGGGGGCCTGATGGTTGGCCTCAACCCACCCCGTCCTCTTACCAGGTTCTTGACTCCACCGCAGGAAAGAATTCAAAAGTAGAGTCACAGGAGAAAGTGAGAATGGGTTTAATATAATGAGTAAGTGATACAGATTTCCCAGAAAGTGGGGCATAGCTCCAAAGACTGAACAGGACCCACACCAAGTTTAATACAAATGTAAGAAATACACACTTAAAGTTCAGTAGAGTGCAGGATGCCTCAAGAGAGTGAACAGCCACCTGTTAAAACTATGCTTAACACAAAAGTAAAGCATACACACCTCAGCCAGTGAAGTGCACGTTGGTGCCAGGTAAGTGAGCAACAACCCCACCTTCTGCTGGGATTCGGCTTTTATAGCTTACCTATCTAATAACTATTCATTTATGGGGGTGCTTCCCTGTTATGTAACATAGTCTTGCACATGCTCAGTTGGTCTCTTCTTGGAGCATGTTCATTGGTCAACTCCTATCACATGCACTAAACACACTGAAGAATATTCTGTGCTCTTTAGCACCCTTAGCAGAAGGTCATTCAGCTACCATGGTTATACAACCCTTCCCTATTGAGCATGCCCAGCCACTGGATTTGCATAAGCCAGCCACCTGAGTTATCAATTTCCTCCTGTTGGTGCTGAAAATAGGTCTAACTAGCATCAGTAACTTTCCTCTAGGGGAGTGCCTAGAAAAGGGGCCTGAAACCTTGGGAAATGGCTTGTAACCCAGAGGCATGTCCTGTAATCAAACCCCAGGGAATCTAAGCACCTCCTATCTCAGCATGGTGCTAAAGGTTTTGCATATATCATTCCTAAGTTTCCCCCAGTGTGATTGGAAACAGAAGCACATATGATTAAAGAATCAGCATATTCTAATTACCATAAATAAAAAATTTAGTAAAGGCAGTGATTTCCCTTATTATTTAATTCAAAGGGTATTTTAATATTTTACATGTCTTGGCCAGGCATGTTACTGTTTCTTTTTAACTGTGCTTGGTTACTCAATGTGCAACAGAAGATTAGGAAATCACTGATATCCTTTGGTGAATGGTAAATAAAGATTCTCTAGTTAATGACTATGGATGAAGTTAAAGTCAAAAGCTGCCTGAGGGATAAAAAGGAACACTCAGTTTTCCTGGACAAGATGTACTCCTGTATTTTCTTCTTCCTCACTCTGCTCATACTACATTGTCATTGCCTAATTATTCATCTCTCCATATTCCCCTGTTAAACTTGGGGGGCCATGAAGGCGGGGACTATATGTGTCTCATTCACTATTGCATCCCCAGTACTTAGGAAGGAGTCTGAAGCAGACTTCGGTAAATGCTTGATCAACATACCTATTCGTGAACACTGTACTGACTATAGAGTGCAGAGCAGGGTCCAGAATTACCCTACTTATAAAATGTGAGCCAGCACTACACATTTCCTACCAGGTAGCCTTATTTTAAGAAATGTTAACTTTTTGGAATGTCTATGGCACTTTTCTGTTTGCAGTTGTCTGCCCTCCAATATTCTGCTTTGTTTTTAATTATGGAAGACAGGTAGCACCTCAACCATTCTTCCTTTTTTTTTTTGTCTTTTTTCGTGACCGGCAACGGGATCGCAACCTTTGGTGTCGCACCCGCACCGCACTCAACCAGTGAGCGGACCGGTCTCTATATGGGATCCGAACCGTCGGCGGGAGCGCCGCCGCGCTCACAAGCGCCGCACTCTACCGAGTGTGCCACTGGGCCGGCCCAACCATTCTTCATCTTAACATTCTTTTCATCTTTCCTAAACAATGGAATGTGATTTTTTATTCCATGAATGTGACCCAGGCAAACTAAGGAAGTGTCACTTGCATGAAATACATATCCGTGAGGAAGAAGAACAGTAAATGGAACTGTGCCTGTTCTACGTGCTTAAAACATGTGGGTAATATAACTGTGTAAAAGTCGATTTAAGGGGTGTATGTTCTACAAAAGCTGGTAGTTTTAAAATTTTAGTACTTAAGAGATAATGTGAAGAGAATGAGATTTAAAAAATGAAACTCCCTGAGAACAATCTAAGAGGTTTGTCATGGTGAACTACAGCTGTTCATTTGCATCATTTCCAGCTTTCAAACTGAACCATGTCATTGGAAATTGAATCAGGAAGCAGTCCAAGGGGGAACTTTGATTTGCAGTCATAGACTTTACCCAACCCTGAAAGCAGGTTTCTTAAGAGAATAGGCAATAAATATCAGCCTTTTCTTATCCAGGGAGAGCACACCTGGATCATACTATTTAATTCAGAAGTATTCCCTGCAAAGCATCTTTCAATACCATCTTGATAAAAGATATAAAATCAGTGCCCACAATATTGTGGTTTGCTAAACATCAGTTCCTTTTAATCTTTCAATAAAGCAGCTCTGAACAAGGACAGAATGTGTATTTCTGAGTTTAAAAAAAATGAAATTTACCTTTCTGGAGTACATTTAAACATGTGTGCTGCTTTTTATCATCTCATTTAGGTTTATTGTTTTGAGTCAATGGTAAAAATAAGTCTCGATGGAATCCCAGAATGCCTTTTACATCTTTTCCCTTGAGCCAGAAAGAATGGCAGGCTTGATTTGCTGAAGACCTCGCATGAAAAGCATCTGTTGTTTTTTAGCTGTGTGGCAAATGGTACACCAACTTCCTGTCTTCTATTGAGAATAAATAACAGTGAATCCTAAGGAGATCCCCTTCTTTGTTTTCCAAATAGCTGCTATTTTGTATGTTAACACCTTTAAACCTCTGCCTTTGTTCTCTCAGCTGGTAATTTTGTACCTCAAACCAACTCAGGTTTTATATTCATGAGGCTTGTGTTTTTCAAGCTACAATTTATGTTGGGAACCAGATCAGGGCTTGGCAAATCAGACAATAAATACACCATGGCAGCCTTCTTACCTAGGTAGAGATTGAATTCAGAAAAGTGAGTAGTTGCTACAAGGAAGAGGTGCCCAAAGGTCAACATTAGAAGGGCACAGTTCAAGGCAGAAAGATGGAAGGTCATACCCAAGGACTTAGGACTGCGATACACTAGTTGAAGGAAGATATCCACAGCCCACATACACATACAGGGGTGTGTGTGTGGGGGGGGTGGGGGGTGGAAAAGGTCCTCTAAGGGATTCTGAAGGCACCTGAGGGTTTTCATCCACAGAACCACATTGACATATACTTCTTTGGCATGTTATGAGATACTTATTCAGAGAAACTGCAGACACAGAAATAGTTTTGAAAAGCTGTCCTTTTGTAAGAGAAATTTACACCTATAAGGGATATAAACATTAGTAAACAGTGGGTGCAAGCAGAGGCTACCTCTGTGGCTCCCTTATCTGCCTTAAAGACTGTCTAGGAAAAATGGTATCACAAGAAAAGAGACTAAAAATCCACAATCTCTCCCAGAGGTAGCCTCAGGCTACCACCTATTCTGTGGACTTCTACCTGAGAGATTTTATCTGCATAACGAGACAACCTTTGTTCACCATGCATTTCTTTCCCTCAACCTCTTCTTAGCCTGTCATCACCTCTCCTCAGAAATCCCAAGTCCCTATTTCTTTCTGTAATCCAGGATGCTATAAAAACTTCAATCATCTGACCCTTTTTTGAGTCTTATGTTTGGTGAGACTCCCGTGTACATGCATCTAATAAATTTGTCTGCCTTTTTCTCTTGTTAACCTGTCTACTGACAGTTTACTCACACTCAAATTATTAAACCTTCAAAGAGTAGAGGAAAAGTTTAAAAATCCCCTAAAACTTCCCGCTCTGATTTGATATAGCATGAAAAATGGTCATCTAAGTCACTTTGGTGACAAGCTACACCTGTTAAGAAGTGGCTGATTTAATATCATTTAAGTGGTTTTCCTGTCCTCAGTGTAGGTTCAACTTCTCTTTCAATGAATCCTTGCTCTACAAGAGAGTCAAAAAAACCTTTCAAAAATAACCAGATACTGTCACCTTTCTGCTTAAAATTTTTGATTGATTTTTCCTTTGTACTCAAGACAGCATTCAGAATCTTACCAAGGTATACAAGGTCCTTTATGACTTGGGGCTGCCAACTTCTCCAGCCTCATCTCTTGCCACTTCCTCCCCTTGCTCTAGACATCAATTAGAACGAAGAGACCAAGTGCGTGGTTTCTCATTAGCTCCATAAACTCCTTTATCCCCAGGCCTATGCACTGCTGTTTCCTCAGGAGTAAGCTTTTCCATCCTCCTTGCCTGTGTAACTCTAATTCGTCCTCCAGGTCTGACTTCGATGGTACTCTCCCTGAGAAGCCTTCCATGACTTCTCCAGTCTTGATTAAGCTCTCCCCCTCTTTTTTTTAATGTGGCACCACAGTACTCTGTGTTCTTCCTATAGTAGCACTCTTCACATATGATTTTAATTGTTTATTTACAAGTTTTTCTCTTTCACTAACTTGGTAGTTCACTCAGGAAATGCTTTATCTGACCTATCTCCCTCTCTCCAGAATGTAGTCCTTGAATTGATATATGTAACAAGTAACCTACCTAATTACTGAAAAAATGAAAAATAAAGTGAGTTAACATATGAAAAAAATAATCATGAATCTCTCCAGAAGCTTTTGATCTTTTGTAGAGTGATATGTTCATACTGGCTAGCCTGACCTAGGGTTCCACTGAGATGTCCATGTCCTTCTGTTGGAGTGAGCAGGACTGAGGCCATGTTGGGAACTAAGACCACATGGGCTGTAAAAGATTTTAAAAGGTCACAGTTTGTTTTTTTTTTTTTCTTTTTCTTAGCATGCATTTCTCTGAGTTCTCTCTTTTCCCATGGATATTGGATATTTTGAACCTTGGTTATGGGGCAAGATGGCATTATTTACATGAATGTAAAGTTGTTTTCCAGCCAGCCTGAAGCTGCAGACTTGCACATACTACCCAGACTCTGAGATAAGGACAGAAGCAGAAACCAGATGAGGTCTTGGGGATACCTTATACCTGACGCATAGACATGGACGGCTTGTAGCTCATGTACCCTTCCCTCCTACATTTCATTTCCCATGTTCCATTCCCTCATCTCCCTCTTTAAAAACCCCTCAGTAAGGGCCTGCCCCTTGGCACACTCGGGAGAGTGCAGCGCTGGGAGCGCAGCGACGCTCTCGCTGCGGGTTCAGATCCTATATAGGAGTGGCTGGTGCACTCACTGGCTGAGCACGGTGCGGGCGACACCAAGCCAAGGGTTGCGATCCCCTTACCGGTCCAGAAAAAGACAAAAAAAAAAAAAAAAAAAAGAACCCTCAGTAAATCTGGATCTTTGAGATACCTTTAGCCTGGCTATTCTCCTTCAAGTTTACTAGAGAGATTGGTTAGCCTACCGTCTCTCCTCAAGTTACAGGTATTCCTGAATAAAAGCTGACTTCCAGCCCCTTACCGGTCCAAAAAAAAAAAAAAAAAAAAAAAAAAAAAAAAGAACCCTCAGTAAATCTGGATCTTTGAGATACCTTTAGCCTGGCTATTCTCCTTCAAGTTTACTAGAGAGATTGGTTAGCCTACCGTCTCTCCTCAAGTTACAGGTATTCCTGAATAAAAGCTGACTTCCAGTTTCGCCACCATTTGACTTTTTGTTGTTTGTGTTTGTCTGGAGGCAGGCAGCCAAACCTGTGAGTTTGGTAACAATTTTTAAGAGCCTCAGCCAGGAACTGAGTGTGCCCTGTAACATTTGTTTCAATTAATAGGCTGTTATTAAGAAATCTCAGATTCAGAAGAAAGATTATGAGAAAGGAACTTACATGATGGAACTAGAGGCTGTGATGGTTAAATATTTCCTAAAAGAAACATGTTTTCCTCTGCCTTATAGAAAGTATCATGGAACATCGTACTTTAAGAGTAAATGAAGGGAAAAGAAGGATAGCCCTAACACAGCACACCTCTAAAAACTGTACTTGGTATATTGTTAAATTACTTTTTATTAAAATTTAATTTCTATTGAAATTAATTTATGTGCTATAAAATTTACCCTTTTAAAGTATACAATTCAGTAGCATTTAGCATATGTACATAGTTGTGTAACCATCCCTGCTAATTCCAGAACATTTCTATCACCCCAGAAAGATTCCTCATGACAACATACAGTCACCACTCTCCACACCCTACATCCCCTGGCAATCACTAATTTATTTTCTGTTTCTATGGATTTTTCTATTCTGGATATTTAATATAATTAGAAACATACAACACGTGGCCTTCTGTGTCAGTCTGGCTTCTTTCACTTAGCATAATATTTAAAAGATTCATCTGTGTTGTAGCATGTTATCAGTGCTTTATTCTGTGTTATGACTAAATAATATTTCATTGTACTTATATACCACAGTTTTAAAATCAAATCATCAGTTGATGGACATTTTGTGTTGTTTCAACTTTTCACTATTACAAATAATGATGCTGTGAACATCCATGTACAAGTTTTTGTGTAGTTGCATGTTTTCATTTTTGGGGGGGTGATTACCTAGGTTCTTGCTGTATTTCTAGCATACACTTTGTTAGACTAATAAAAGTCTAATTTTCTTCTTAGAAACGTAGAACTAAGGTCAGGTTCTTTTTCCTCTGAGTGCCCGGTATTTTCATAGAGAAATAGACTCACAGGTTAAGTGTAAAATGAAAGCAAGTTTAAAGTTTATCTATAATCTTTCCTAGACACAGAGGAGCAGAAAGCAGAGAACCCCTGACTTAAAGTTTTATATTTAATACACACTGATTATGAAGAAAGAGAGGAGTTGAGTGACCTCTGGGTACCTGAGGAACCTGTATCTTGCCATATCCAGTTGGAGGAGGAATAGAAGTTTTGCCAATGAGTGTCAGAAGTGTAAACAATGGCTGTTACCTCATAATGCTCCCACAGAAAACACCACAGGATTCTTATTTGCATGGGGCTAGCTGGCTGTGTATCTTTTATTTTATTTGGAGTAGCCAGGTATTTATAGTCTCGACTATTGTGCACTACTAACAAACTCATCACTATTTTTAAGGCATATTGATAGAAATTCATCATTATATTTGCATTTCAAACATAACATTGTTATCTAAGTTTAAATTACTGCATGATTATAAAAGTACATTAGCATACATTTAATTTACACCCTATGGACTTCAGCCAATTAATGGAAGAGTGTAGTAGTTGTAATGGAAATGCCTCAGTATACAGTGATAGATTCCAGAGAGACTCAAGAACCCAAGACAGATTTTCCAAGAGATCTCTGCATTACACACGAAATGTCTACATACTATTACACTTAGCAGTTAACTTAATGAGGCCTTTTTCTCATCTCCATTTTTTTGTCATCTCCTAACATTCACATTTGCTCCTTACTTTTTACCATCCTCTTTAAAAATAGTTTTTAAAAAAGCAAATTTTACTCTGTTAAAAAATAAATTCACTTTTTATATTATTTGAAGATCAACAATAACATGTATAAGTCACAGCGTTTTCATATTTGATCAGTCATGCAAAATAATTTTCACTTATATTTCTCTTTTCTCTTACTAAAACTATTTTTTTTAATTAATATACTTCATTTTTTTGAATAATTTTAGATTTACAGGACAATTGAGTGGGAAGTACAGAAAGTTCCCACATATCTCTCTTCCTGCCCTCATTTCCACTATTATTAACATCTTGCATTAGTGCGTACTAAATGGTACAATTGATAAGCCAATATTGATACATTATTTTTGTTTTATTTTATTATACTGATATTATATTATTAGTATTAATATTGATAAATTATTATTATTATTACATTACTAATACATTGCTATTAACTAAAGGCCATAGTGTACATTAGGGTTCATATTTTATGTTGTACATTCTATTTGTTGTGACAAATGTGAAATGGCGTGTATCCACCATTACAGTATAATACAGAAGACAGTTACTGCCTTGAAAATCTCCTGTGCCCCATCTGTTCATTCTTCTGTCCCTCCCCTACAGCTCCTGGCAACCACTGATCTTTTTTACTGTTTCCGTAATTTTGCCTTTTTTCAGAATGCAACATAGCTGAAATCGTACAGTATGAAGGCTTTTCAGATGAGCTTCTTCCTTTTATCAATATGTATTTAAATTTGTTTCCTGTATTGATAGCTCATTTCTGTTTATCACTGATATTCCATTTTATGGATATACCACAGTCTGTTTATACATTCTCCTAAAGAAGGACATTTTGGTTGCTTCCAAATTATGACAATTATGAACATAGCTTCTATAAACATCATTCATGTGCATGTTTTTGTGTGGACATAAGTTTTCAATTCATTTGGATAAATACCGAGGAGATCAATTGCTGGATTATATGGTAAAATTATGTTTAGTTCTGTAAGAAACTGAAAAGCTCTCTTCCAAAGTGGCTGTACCAATTTGCATTCCTTGTAGCAATGAATAAGAGATCTTATTGCCCCATATTCTTGTCAGCACTTGGTGCTGTCCATGTTTGAAATTTTGGCCATTCTAATAAGTCTGTAGTGGTATCTCATTGTTATAATTTGCCATCCCCTAATGACATAGGATGTGGAGCATCGTTTTATATACTTATTTAACACCTATGTATCTTCTTTGATGTAATATATGTTCAGATATTTTGCCTATTTTTCAGTTAGGTTGAATGATTTCTTATTGTTGAGTTTCAACAGTTCTTTGTAAATTTGCATAATAGTTCATTATGAAATATGTACTTTGCAAATATTTTTTCCCAATCTTTTCCTTGTCTTTTCCTTCTTTTAAGTATCTCTTGTAAAGGAGATTTTTTTTTTACTGTTTTGTTTTACTTTTAATTTTGATGATGTACCAGTCAGTTTTCTGTTTCTTATTACCTGAAACTGGATAATTTATAATAAAACAGAAGTTATCTCTTACAGTTTTGGAGCCTGGGAAGTCCAAGGTTGAGGTGCACACCTGGTAAGGGCCTTCTTCTTCGTGGGGACACTCCACATGTTTTCTTTCTCTCCTTATAAAGCCCCCAGTCTACTCCCTTACATATAACTCATTAAACCATTAATCCATTAATCAATCCATGAATGGAATAATTTATTCATGAGGGCATATTCCACATGATCCAGTTACCTCCTAAAGGCCCCACCTTTCAACACTGCCACATTAGAGATCAAGGTTTTACATGAGGGGACAAACACTCAAGCCATAGCAGACAAAAATTCAGTTAATTTTTTTTCATGGTTTGTGCTTTTCACATTGTATCTAAAAAGTCATTGACAATCCAAGGTCACCTAGATTGCTCCCAATGTTATCTTCTAGGAGTTTGATTGTTTTGCCTTTTACATTTATGTCTGTGATCCATTCTGTGTTAATTTTTGTGAAAAGTGTAAGGTCTGGGTCTAAATTCATTTTTTTGCATTTAGATGTGTGTGAATGTCCAGTTGCACCAGCACAATTTGTTGAAAAATCTATCTTTTTTTAATTGAGTTGCTTCCACTGTTTTGTCAAAGATCAGTTGAGTATATTAAACCTATTCTTATATTACAAGGGAATTAATTTTTAATTACAAAACTAAAAACTTGGAACAAATGCCTAGCACCACAGAGGAATTCTTGTACACTGGTACTTGGTCAAAATATCAGCTTTATTTTTTATGTATCAAAATTTAAAAAAATAACTTTACCTTAGTATTCTTGGTCCTTTATGATATAATACTTAAGCCTAGCTTTCCAGCTTTATCCTGCACTATTCTCCTGCTTGTGTCTGTGTTTTCACAAAATAGACTGCTCCATATACCCTATACTTTCTCACACATGTAATTTAGCTTATACTATTCCATCTGATATAATTCTCTGCTTTCCTAAAATTCTTCTTGATGGACTCTATCCATATTTAATTCCTAATTAATTCTATGAAACCATTCTTGATTACCATGATGTGTCTGATTCTGACTTTGAACCCTCAGAGAGAGATGTTTTTAATAAATATTAATCTCAGACATATATAAATGACTTAAATGCCATTTCATAATCTGCTGCATTTAATGTCCCTCATATCTCTTTTTTTTTTTACTGTCAAGTGAAATTCATGTCATTTATTTCCGTGTAGCCAGAGACCTCCTATTTCAGTAGCCTTTCCTGAGCTACCTAATTATTGAAATTGTCATGTGTATTTTTTATCTCTCCTGTCACTTGCTCTGATTTCATTATAGCTCAAGCTTATTGCCTCCCCCATTTTGTGGCTGTGTACATACCATTAAATAAAGGAAAACTGTAACCTTTGCAGTAACTAGCCAGTCAGGAGCAAGGTGCAATGAGGCAAATGGGTTAAACTAAGAATCCTACTATAGGCATCACCTAAAAGTATTACATATTAAAACTAATAAAGTTCCATTCTCCCAAAGGACCAGGTGGTTTTATTTTTGTATTTTCTAATATTTTCTTATATATTATAAGAATAATATATTCTATACCATCTGATCAATTCCAAGCATATTTTACGTACTCAGATACATTAATAAATTGTGCTCATCAAAATATTTGATTATGACAGTAAAAAAAAGTTTTTAGAATGCTGACCATGAGTTTGTTAATTTATCACCTTTAATATTGTCCATGATAAACAAATAATCTTTGATTTTTTTTCACTGATTTGATTCTAAAATATCTGGCACTTTAGTAGGCGTTAGATAAATGTTTGTTGAATTAATTAATTAATTAATGACCTGAAACATTAATATTTTTTGAATACTAGTAAAAATTTAAAAACTAAATTTGCACCTGTCTCTACGAAGTTAAACATTTGAAATTATTTTCTTGGCATTTGATATACTTGAACATGCATTCTTAATCTTATGTCCATAAAAGAAAATTAGATAAGATCTATGGAGAAGAAACGTATCAGAAAGAACATGTCAGTGTATGACCACAAAGATATGTGTCTATTTCACAGTCTCTCAAAGAATTTTTCCTTCAAATGAACACACACACAGAATGATTTTTATTTAGGATTCATTCAGGTGAGGCACTTAATCCTAACAATCACACTGGACTTAGGTGCGGGTCTGATGGAGAGTGCCTCATCAAGGCTGAACTTTGATTTCTGAATTACAATAAGGAATAAGAGATAAATAGACTTTGGGGATCACAATAATATACATATGTGGACTGGGAATGTGGTTCCTTGAATTGTCATCCCTTCAAAGGATACTTTTACCTGTTCACAGTTATTGAATGTTTCTCGGCAGCTTGGGATCAAAATGCCTGCAAGCACTTGGCATCTCTAAAGAAATATTTTCTACACTGTGGGTAGGAGCTGGGGCCAAATTGCTTTTACTTAAACCTCCAAAACTTACCTAAGCTCTTTGTGACATGAGTGCCTCTGCTAGAAGAATTACCTAGAAGGAGAAAGAGAGAGATAGAGACTGATTAGCATAACAATGCTTTGTTTTGTAGAATGGATCATGATGAAGCTTATTTTGAACATGTTAACTAAGATTGGTGAAAATGATGCATCCTTGATCACAATCCATAATAGAAAATTTATTAATATCAATTACTAATTATTAAATATATTCCATGTTACTGTAAACAAAAATTAAAGCAACTAAATATGAATGTTGCCATAGTTTTAGTATTTTGTGCTGTGAAATCTTGAAACAGCAGTATATTATAGATTATCTTAATTTATCTATATTCATCTAATACCAAAAGTGAGAAATGTTAATTAAAATTTTAAGATAAATGATAATCAGTATGTTTTTTCTGTTTATTTTGGGCTTAATCAATTCAAGGTTTTACTACCTGCTTGCTAGTAAAACAGGTGAAAGCAATTTCAGTGTACTTTTTTTTTTTTTTTGCAGCCCTTCTCTTTTTTTAAATTTCTCTTCAGCTATTGTCTATAAAACCTTCTCTATTTTCTCTGTATGTAAAACTTATACAGGCTGTGACCAAAGACAAAGCCATTTTATTTTACGATTCCCAAACCACAGTAGCTTAGAGACCCAAAATAGAAAGTAATTTCTAGTGAGCTCATCCAAGCTTTAGCCTACGCAATTCCTTTTTTGCACAAAATGACTTGGCTAACATTCCACCCAAGGACCATAAACCAGCAGTGTGCATAGACACTGAGAATAAAGATATATTTAGATAGATTGCATGGATTAAAGAGGCTTAAACCATCTGTCTTTAACACAGGAGAATGTCGTTTGCTTCAGTCAAGGGCCTAGGTTTTCCAGCAATATTCCAGCATTTAAAGATACAAAGAGGTGCTTTAACAATTAGATGTGCATATCATTTCCAGAAAAGTTGTATACATCTGTTTCTCCTATTATTACAGACTTTTATAAACTCAGAAAATGTTAGTTATGCTTTCAAAAATAATTCCTTATGGGCTTCTTTTTTTTCTCTGTGCTTCCTCAGAATCTGTTAATGCTGCTATTCTAATCACATTGTTTTATAAGAATTTGTTTACATATCTGCCTTCTTCTATGGAGGGTGACCTCCTTTAGGGCGGGAAGTGGGTCTTATTTATCCTGTGATCCCAGTGCCCAGTACTTAGTAAGTGATCTATCAGTACCTGTAAATGTGTGTTGAATGAATTGCATACAATAGAGCTTATGGTAGGTAGGGACTGTGTGATGTGAGGAATAATTCAGGAGGTTTGGAAGCCTCTTGTGAGCTAGGATGTGATTCCTTAATAGAAATCTCATCCTCTAATTATAGGGTTGCCAGATGAAATACAGGACACCTAGTTAAATTATGTATATATATATATTCCTAACAATCACACTGGACTTAGGTGCGGGTCTGATA
>NW_007726130.1:1313783-1342549 GCF_000696425.1 Galeopterus variegatus | reverse complement strand
TATATATATATATATATATATATATATATTTAGTGAAATTATATCCCACTGATTGCAAGTCCCAAATATTGTGTACAAATAGTGCATGTCCCATTATTTGTTGCTTATCTGAAATTCAAATTTAGCTGGACATTCTGTATTTTTATTTGCTTAATCTGAAAAATCTATCAATAAGGGCGGTTTGCCTAATGGAACATGGGATCGGAGACATTGCTCTCGCTCAAATGAATTGATATATTTTCCTGTGTAAGTAGAGCCTAATAAACTCAAAGCCTTGATACCTATGATCTTTGCTATATTCAGTGTGATTGAATTTTCCTTAAAGAGGTGAGAAGAAGGTGAGAAAAGTTTTGAAATGTCCCTGATATGATCTAGTGTTTCTCTAAAAAGAACTGCACCCTCTGCCAAAACAAAACAAAACAAGAAACTAACCAAAAACCCCCAAAAGAGCTGTTGACCAGAATGAGGAAGTCCTAAGATACCTGAAGACCCTTAGAGGGTAGAGATATGATGCAAGACCTTGTCAGAAAGAAGTACTGTTTAAAGTCACATAATATGATTGACATTGAACAAAACAGAATCAGTTCATCGTAACTAGTCTGGTCAGTTAATAATTTTGCCTTAACAACCCTTAAAAATGTATACCACTTTCTAGATAAGTTTGTTAGGGGAGGTAAGAGATGGAGGCATAAAGGATTTTCATCAAAAACACATTAAGTAAATACATTATAAGAAATGGTATGTCACTGTTAGATTTTAAGGCAGAGACATACTCCTTTACACAACCCAACAGTTTCCAGTCAGAATATATCATGTGGAACATTGTTTGAGTTATATATCATATTTTGATGAACCTAAAATTTTTACTTGGTATAGGAACACCACGTGAGTGGGATGAAGAAATATCTTTTGCTGCTTTTTAGTCTACCAGTGCACATTAACTGTTTCCATGGAATAAAAGGTGCTCTCATGCTCAATTTTTCTTTTGCCCTAAAGTGTTTTTCTATGTTATAGCTTTATTTTTAATGTAATTTCAGTGCAAGACTACTATGCATTCCCAAATGGTTGAAAATTTGGTGAAGAAAGCAGTGCAGAAAGAACAAAAAAAAAAAAAATGAGAAAAGCTTTAAGCATTAAACAAAATATGGGTGTGACAAGCAGACTTGAAAAGATGTGAAAAGCAAAAGACGCCGACCTCCTTTCAGCATTAGCTCACTCTATTGGGTATAAGACATTAAAAGTCTTCCTGAGAGTCAATCATCTGACTTTTCACCACTTTCCAAAGGATCACTGTGTCTCTTCTTCTCAGCCAACAACCATCCACTGTCAAATCTTTTCTTCTTCCCTTCGCCAGTATAGTAATCTTTCACTGCATTACACTTTCTGTATAAGACCTTCATCTAAATTAAAATTTGTATGTATTACTTACATAAACTTAATTTTCATTGCTTAACTTTTATTTTTTCTGTGATAAATGTTTAGATATTGTTGGTTAACATGGAAAACAATTATTTAACTATTAATATTGATGACACAAAAAATCAGTGGTTTCTCATATACAGGCAAGGTTTCCAGGAATATATTACATTATTAAACAAGCTTATATAAAACCCATTAGAATTTAGATCACTTCTCAGTCTTTTGGCGAAGTTCAAGTGCAGAATATGGAGGTAGCAGTGCAGATAGTGAAAGAGGACTGAATGATGGATGTATTCTAAAGGTAGAGATACCAGGAGTATTAGTTTCCTAGAGTTGCTGTAACAGAGAACCACAAACTGGGGAGGCTTAAAACAACAAAATTTATTGTCTCACAGTTCTGGAGGCTAGAAATCCAAAACCACGATGTCAGCAAAACTATGCTCCTTCTTAAACCTGCGGGGGATTGATTCTTCCTTTCCTGTTCTAGCTGGTTTGCTGGCAACCTTTGGTGTTCCTCGGCTTGCAACTATATAATTCTCTTGTCTGCCTTCATCAACATATGGTGTTCTTGTGTGTCTCTGTGTCTTAATATGGCCTCTTTCTGTAAGTACATCAGTCATATAGGATTAGGGACCAACCCTCCTTCAGTATGACCTTGTCTTGACTAATTACATCTGCAATGACCCTATTTCTAAATAAGTTCACATTCTGAAGTACTAAAAAGTTAGGACTTCACCGTATCATTTTTTTTGGCATACCTAATTCAATCTGAAACACCAGGATTCCCTGACAAACTGACATGAGTGGGAGAAAAGAAGGCAAGAAAAAGATGGCTACTAGCTTTTTAGCTTAAGCAACCAGAAAGACGAAAGTTGCTTTTAAATATATATAAATATTTTAAATATATTAAATATAAATATATTAAAATTCCAACATCAATACTTTTAAAAACAATTATATTATATATATATATATATATTTATACATATACTTGTATATTTGGGCAAGGGAATTCAGGAAAGAGAACAGTGCTGGAGGAAAAAGTTGGTGAAGAGGAAGTATTTTTTTATGATGAGAGGGATGAGAGAGCATTTAGGCATCAATGCAGGCAGGTGGGTAGATTTGATGGTGGGAGACTATAGAATTTCTCTACTGATCAAGCTAAGAATGAAGATGAGGAAGGAGGTGTTAGGAGTTTTGAGGAGAGAAGAAAAAGTATGAAATAGTACTCTCAGAGATTCGGGAAAAAATGGAGTAGGAAATATACTTGAATTACTTGGCAGTATTAAAGATACACTTGAGATTAATGAGCATAAATTTAAGGTGAGACCAACCAGGCTAGATCTTTCTCCAGTTATGTTCTCCTGCAATCTTGTAGGAAGAGAGTTGGATTTATCTGTTGTTATAGTTTTGTCACGAGAGAACTATGAGTAAAAAGAGACAAGAGAGTATGGGTATGTGCGAGTGAGTGACTTTTATGAAACTGAATAAACTAAACATGGTAAGAAAAGCAGAAGTGGCATCCAGAGAGTTATATGAAAAGGTGAATAAATAATTTAGAGGTCCTGTGAAAACTGAAACTTGTTGGAATCGAGGTACTAGAGAAAGTAACCTGGAAAGATATGAAGTGGTAGATAGTGAGACAGAGGAAATTGAGATTATGAAGAGATTGTAATTGTTGGTTTTGACAAAGTCCAGGGTGTGTACATGGAAGTGCATGATTGAGGTTGCATGGAGGACTAGATCACTGGATGAGAGAAGAGCAAAGAACTGAAAGATTCCAGTATATTAGAAGAATCATTTAATTGTATACTACAATTGCCAATATTTTAGATGTGGTATACTAAAACCTTTTAGCCAAATTATTACTGCTAGAGGCACTGTAATACAGAAATCTCTAATAGAATTATATATTAATCATGTAAAGGAAAAATCGTGCTCTGCAAAGCAAAGCCTATCGAACTCCTCATTTTATTTTCACTATTATTAAAGAGCTTTGTTACTATGTGTGTATGAAGTAGGTTTTTATTGTGTTCTCAACAAGAACGGCCCATGGGAATGCTCTTCTCATTATTAATACAGTATCATTGGCAATGTTGGTCAGTTAGATTTGTACCATTATTAATAGAATTATCACTCACAAGAAAAGAGATTCTGAGGAAGCACATTATGATTTACTTTGAAGAATCACATGTTCTACAATAGTCCCATCCAGTGTTCTCAGGAGTCTCTCCCACACTTCCTTATATGTTATAAAAATTAAATTAGAAAAAAAGAGGAATGTACATGATCTAGAGGCCTGCTTTGAACCTAAGCCAAGCATGAAGTTGCATATATGTAAATTTTACCTCCCATCACAGTGTTTCCAAGACTATGAATAAATAAATAAGATAAAAAATTAAAAATAAGAAAAAAAGACCAAATTATGTTAAGTGAAAAATAATGGTCATTGTTATACAAAGAGTTGCATGTTTACATTGATTTTTATTAGAAAATACATTGACATCTTAACAGTAGTAGACCATAGATGTCAGGATTACAAATGATTCTTACATGGAAAGTTAGTGATTTGCTGCCAGGGGATCTATTAGGGGTGTCCTGAACAACTTCCATATTAATATCAACATAGAAATGTACAATTATGGGCTCAAAGCCCTATTGTGTTCACATCTAACTTGTAGAAACTTTTAGAAAGAAACAACTCCAATGCCTCCTTTCCTCCCATCTCTCTCATTAAAACTTTTTAGTTGGTGTGAATGCTAATCACTGATTTTCTCTGGGGCCTTAGGCAAATCTCACATTGGCATTTGCAAATTCATTATGTGAACAATTAAATGTTAATTATAATTGTTAGTTTATTCAATATAACATGGGGTAATCTGACTTTTATCCTTAATTGACCCCATAATTTTGATATATGTCCTTCAACCAAAGTTCACTGCTAGATAAATATTTAGTACTTATGCCATTCAGAGACATTTCTTCTTTTAAAATGCAGCCATTTATATTAGGAAAATAAAATGCAGTCTACCCAATCCTTTATGTGACAGTGAAAACTGAAACACTAGGTCCTTTACCTAGGCATCTCCAAGTGTTCGTCTTCTTGGGGCTACATAGGGATAAAATTATAGATTCACTGTAATGAATATATGTTTTCTAATACCTTTCAACCTAGCACCCATCCATTTATTTAACAAATATTTATTTTGCACCTCCTATGTATCAGGCAATGTTCTACGCCTGTGGACATACCAATGAACAAAACTGACAATGCTACCTCACCTCATGAAGTGAATATTCTGGGGGAGCATGGAAAATAAGTAAGTACCAGTAATTGCATTTAATACATCAGGAGGGGATAAGTACTAACGATAAATCTTAGAGAAGGGATATTAATTATTGATGTTGGTATTTGTGATAGTGTATATTATTGAATATAATAATTATTTCTGATGTGAGCATTACATATTGCACAAGAGTATCAATGTTCAACTCTGTACCCCACAGTTATGTACAATCAACTTTGTTACAATAAAAATAAAAAAAAAGTATTGATGTTGGAATTTTAAATGTTGTTCAAAGAAATAAATCATCAGAGGATGACTTTTCATTTATGTTTAACTTCATATAATAAAATGTATAGTTCATAAAAGTTTGATAATTTTGAGGTTTTACAGTGGTATATGCCTATTTTACAAGTACCTAAAACAAGATGTAGAATATTTCCAACTCTCTATAAAATTTCTCTTGTTTAGTACCAATCAATCCCTCCCTCCATCCCCCTTAAGTAACCACTGTTCTGATTTCTCTCACCTAAGCTTACTTTTGCCAATTATTTGACTTTATATTAATGAAATAGTAGAGTGTGTATCTGTGTGTTTGTGTTTGTGTATCTCTGTGCATGTGTGCACACATGGATTGCCTAGCTACTTTTGCTTAATATGATGTCAGTGAGATTCATCCAAGTTATGCAAGTATCATCAGTTTGTTAATTCACATGGCTGAATAGAATCCGTTCTGAGTTTTTCATAATTTTTTAATTCACTTTGCTTTTGATGGACATTTAGATTGTTTCAGTTTTGGGCTTTTGTATATAAGACTTCCTTGAATATGGTAAATGATATCTTTTTTAGACATGTTTTAATTTCTCTTGAGCAAATACCTTTGACTGAAATTTATGTATCATAGGGTATTTGTGAATTTAACTTTACAAGTAACTACCAAATAGTTTTCCAAAATTATTATTTTACACTCTCACCAGCAATGTGTGAGAATTCCAATTGTTTTGCATCCTCACAAATTTTGGTATTGTGTGTATTTTTATTACATACATACTAGTGGCTGTGTGGTGACATTTCTTTGCAGTTTTAATTTGCATTTCCCTTTTGAATAATGAAGATGAATGCCTGCTTAAAAAAGTGTGTGTTCATCATTGGTCCATTTTTTATTATGTTGTTTGGCTTTTTATTGTTGATTTCTGGAAGTTCTTTAAATATTTTGAATATGATTATTTTTCAGATACATGCATTTTCTTCCTTAGTCTGGAGTTGACCTGTTAATTTTATTAATAGTATTTTTTTTATTGAATAGAAAATTTAGGTTTGATGACGCCCATATTATCTAAATATTTTCTTGTGGTTAGTGCTTTCTTAATTTGTAAAGAAATTTTACCTGCATAAAGGCCATGAAGATGTTCTCTTGTGCTTTATTCTAGAAGCTTTATGGTTCTGAGATTTATGTATAGGTTTCTGATGTAGGATATAATGTCAAGGTTCATTTTCTTTTCATGCAGAAATCCAGTCGGTTCAGTACAATTTGTTAAAAAGATTTTTCTCTTCCCATTAAAATGACTTGGTGCATTGATTAAAAATGCATTGATCATGTGGTCTCTTTCTGCACATTGTATTGTATTCCATCGGCCTGTCTATTTTTATGCCAATATTGCAACGTCTTGATTACTGCAGTTTTGCAGTGAGTATTGAAATCAGGTATGTAATATTTCCAAGATTCTTCTTTTGTTTCAAAATTATTTTGGTTATTCTAGGTTTTTTGCATTCCCAAATAAATTTTGAATTACATTGCCAATTTCTTCAAAAATTTCTGCCAGAATTGTGATAGGAATTGTGTTAAATCTATAGATAAATTCAGGTAAAACAGACCATTCAATAATGTTGACTCTTTTATTCATGAATATGGTTTATCTCTATTTGTGCTTTCTAGACTGTAGGAGATCTTCTTCTGCTCTTTAGCATGACTGCCAGCTTTTAGGGTAACTTCACAGTTCTTGCTCTTCATTCTTGCCCCAGACTTTATGCAACCCAGGAGATCTGTGTATATTCTGCTGCCTTACATTTCAATAGGATTACTCTAGCTATTGTATTGAGAATAAAGTGAAAGGTTCCATGGACAGAAGCAAAAAAATCATTTTAGAGGCTATTGCAATAATTCAAGTAAGAAATGAAGTCTGTTGGCTTGAATTAATGTGGCATTAGTTAGAGATAGTGATAAATTATTGGATCCTAGATATATTTTGAAGTTAAATTCAACAAAATTTCTTTTAAGATTAGATGCGAGATGTAAGAGAGCAGGTTAAGTCAAAGATGACAAAGAATTTTTTTGGCCTGAACACATTGAAGGTCTGCAATAATGGAGTTGACAATTATCTGAAACGAGGAAATGTGCAAAATTATTTTATTGTAGGGGTATGTCGGAGCTTTAAACAAAAGCCTTGGCTTTAAAGCCAGAGCTTTAAACATAGCCCCAATATGTTTGGGGCATATAAAGTTTAGATGGTCTCTTAGACATCCAAGTAGTGATATTGAGGATGTAATTTGATATATGGGCCTAGAGTTTGAGAGAGCTTAGGAGGTGTATATTTAGGAGAGATTAGCATCTGGATGGTATTTAAAAGACAAGACATTGGATGAGATTGTCTAGGGAGTGAGTGGATGAAAATGTCTGATTTTAGTGGGTTCAAGAGAGGATGGAAGGGAAGAAGAGATTGGGCACATGGTACTCAAAAAACTTTCAAGTTGTTTTGCTGCAAATAAAAAATAATGGAGATGTAAATAGAAATAAAATGTGCTTAAAAAGGCTTATTTTGGAGAAATAACCTGTTTTCTTATTCTGGTTAGAATGATCCATTAGACAGGGTAAAATTGTTGTTATGGAAGAGAGAGGAGACAATTGCTGGAGAGATTTCTCTAATTTGGCACAGAGATAGGCCCAGATGTAGGTAGGTGGGTAGCTGTGGATGGTGGGAACATTAGAAAATTCTTTTCTAATTCTTCAACATATCTGGTGAAATATAAAGCAGAATTATCAGCTGAGAGTGAGGATTAAAGAGGAGGCATTGGAAGTTTGAAGAGATGCAAAAAAGTTTGAAATAAAAAAGGAGAAAGAAGAGAGTAAAAAAAAAAATAGAATAATAGAATTACTTCAAAGCATTAAGGTCTCATCTAAAATTAGTGATCATAATTTTAAAGTGAAAACTGCCAGTAAGTTTGTGTATTTTTGCTCCTCCGTGTTCATTTCAGGCATGAAGTTTGTAGAGATCTGGGTTTAGTCCTGTTTGATGAAGAGAATGAGGGGCAAAAGAGTGGTATATGCAGTGGAATGGTTTTAATAACTGGTTAATATTTTGATATATGAATATTATTTTAAAATTTTAAAAAGCACCTCAAATTATGATTATTGAAATAGTGTAGAGTAATTTAATGAGGTGCTGATCACTGAAGTGACTATGTGAATTCTGTGTTTCACCAATATCAGTGTGATGTTCACCCTTCAAGATGGATCCAAGGCCTTTCATGATATAGCCTTAGCCTTGAATCGAAAGCCTTCTCTTTCACTCTGCATTATAGCTATGATGTACTAATTGTACTTTTTGAATGAAGTGTGCTCAAGAACAATTTAATGCTTATACGTAGGTAGCTCTGCTCTTCCTCAGTCCTTCAGTTGGCTTACTTTCACTCTTCCTTTTAAAACTGCCATTGAGCCACTTAATATGCAAAGTCTTTCCTGATCAATTCTTTCTGAGCTCTTCCTGAGCTCCTCCTCTGTTCCATTTATTCTTAGCACAAAGAGAGGGAGTATTTTATGGTGGAAAGAACAAGGTCTCTTAAGCTGGAGAGGTGAATGCAAGTTCCGCAATTGTTCTGTTCACACTGTAGGTATTAGATCCTCAGCAAGACACTTAAGTTATTTCTCAATTTCCATATTCATGCATTTGCAATAAGGAAACCTACCTCAGAGGGTTGTTGTGGGAATGAAGAAATATTAACATAAAGAAAGATGCTGGCACATAATAAGCACTCAGTAAATTGTGTTCAAATGAATATACGCAACTCTGTTATTCATTTGCTTTATAAACTTAATTGCACACTAAACATAAATAATCAGAACAATAAGGAAATCTTGATTGTATGAATTAAGTTTTTCGGACTTTAAGGATATGATTTAGAAATGTAATTGGGCTAATTATGTCAAAAGCAAGTATTATGTTTTTACTTCATCTTTAAAAAATAAATATGAAATTCCAAAATTATTTTAATTTAACGATTATAATTTATATGTAATCTATGTATGCCATAACATAATCTGGTACTTTTTATAATTTCAGATGGAGCGGGAAAGGAGGTATTATGATCCCCAGTGTTAGAAAAATTATTAATAGTTTTTGGTCTTCCTTGGGGAGCAATCTCAGCAATGCCATTTAACAGAGATGTTTGAAATTTGAGAATGTATTTCAGTTCTCTAGAGATATTCACTCAAGAAAGAGAAAACACAGCCATCCAACAAGTGAAAATTCTCCCACTGAATCTCATGAATTCTTCCACAGATTATCCCTCACGTGAGAATTCGTGAAAGACTTATAAGAATTCACACTGGTAATGTGCCTGTACAAGATCACTTCTACATTCTCTTGCATAACTGTGAAAGTCTGATATAGAATTTAAACCATTTAAATAAGCTTCTAAAAATGAAGTATGTCATATGCATAGCATAATTGTAAAGCTCAATGTTCAGAACACGAACACACTGAGTGTGTAATCACCGCTCAGATCAAGAAATAAAACATTAAGAGAACCCCATAAGATCATTTCAGTGTTCTCCAATCTTCTCCAAAAGTAACCACTATTCCAAGAGTTAACACAATAGCAATAGACTGTTTGCCTGCTTTATATATATGTATATATATGTATATATGTATATATGTGTACACATATCTATGTATATATGTATATCTATGTATATGTATGTATATACGTATATACATATACATTCATATGTACATATATATGTGAGAGAGAAAGAGAGGAGAGAGTAAATACAATATTTCCTTTATGTGCTTAGTTTATTTGCTCACTCATATTTCTAAGATATATCCATACTGTTGGATGTAGTATGGGTTCATTCATTTTTCATTGTTGTATAGTATTCTATTGATTACTATACCACAACTTATTTTCCCATTTGGATTGTATTCTGTTTGGGACTATTACAATAATGCTTTTGTGTAAACTGTTGTATATGTCTTTGTACACATGTGCACACATTTCTCTTCCTACACACATAGAGGTAAAATTGCCAGATGACAGTATATCTTTAGTTGACACTAACAAAGTGTTTTCTATTCTATTCACATGCTTATTAGCAGTGCATGTTAATTCTAACTTCTCTGTGTTGTTGCTAAAAGTTTATAATGACTGTCTTTTTTTATTTCAGCCATTCTGTTGACTGTATAATGGTAACCAATTGTGGTTTTAATTTTACATTTTCTTGGTAACAAATAATGTTGGATAGCTTTCCATATGTTTATTTTAAATATGGATATTGACTTTTGTGAAATGCCTGTACAATTCATTTGCCCATTTTTCTATTGAGTTAAATTATTTTATTGACTTGTAGGAGTTTTATTTAACATTCTGTACATGAATCTGCTGTCAGATATATGTGTTGCAAATATATTTTCCAATGCTGTAGCTTGCCATTTCATACTCTTATTGGTAACTTCTGAAAAAGTTCAATTTATGAATATGATCTTTCATAGGTATTGCCTTTTCATCCAGATAAAGAAACCTTTGTGCACCAACGTCACAAAAATAATTTTCTATGTCTTTATGTTAAAACACTGCATAGCATCAAGGCCAAATAAAATACTATCTCATTTTTTTTAAAAGCCTTCTCTTAGCTCCTCAACTGGCAGTATTATTGTCCACATCTGACCTTCGCAGTATTGTATTCATGCCTCCACCATGCCCTTTAAAGTAGGTATTTGTGTACAAAGTCTGGCTTACATGTTAGACTAAATAAACCCCCTGAAGGCAGGGCCCACATTTTATGTCATTTTATATTCCCTGAAGTGACTACCACTGAACTTTGAAAAATTGTTTGACAATTAAATAAATGGCCTATTAGGATATGAGACACGAATCTTGTCATAAGCTTATTTCTCATATTATTTTTTCTGGCTGGTTGTCTCCAATTCAGAGCTAAATAGGCCAACTTATTAAATTTTAATCACTTGGTTGAACAAAAGCTGACTTCATAAATCATCATTTAATAGCTTGTCTACAATT
Organism: Galeopterus variegatus; assembly: GCF_000696425.1. Taxonomy (NCBI): domain Eukaryota; kingdom Metazoa; phylum Chordata; class Mammalia; order Dermoptera; family Cynocephalidae; genus Galeopterus; species Galeopterus variegatus. Next base: position 1,331,549 of record NW_007726130.1, on the reverse strand, counting down.
TCATAGGGTTTTGCAGCTGCATGGTAATGCTTGTTTAGCTAATCAGTTCGATTATTGAAATTATATAGCCAGCAGTAAAGGTAGTAAATAGCCTATTGGCTTTGGGTCACCAAACCTTATTCCAGGAATTTCTATGCTAGATTTCTCAAATAACCACCATATCTAATGCTATTCTCCATGTGCACTGATACCAAATACATTATTTTGGAATTTTCTAGTCTTTACTTTTCTATGCATTCTGATGTTTTACTGTGTATATAAAGGAAGGTTGTCTGGGCATGTTATTTTCTTAATGGGCCATCATGTGTTATTCCTGGAATCAGATTTCAGATCTTTCTATTCTGTTTATCACTAATTCATTTAGATTGTAGAATTTTTAACTCCTCTAAATAATACATACTTATTTCTTTAACAGATTCTGAGATTTTAATTTTTTTTTCGTTAAATTTTTATTTTGTCAATATACACTGTATATGATTATTATGGCCCATCACCGACACCTCCCTCCCTCCTCCCTCTCTCCCCTCCCCCTCAAGAATGTCCTCCCCCCCAGGAATGTCCTTTCCGTTTGCTTGTTGTAACAACTTCATAGAAGTATAGTTGTTATATCTTCTTCTCCACCCCCCCCACCCCCGGATTTTTTTTGTGTGTGTATGTGGGTGAATTAATTTGTTTGTTTTTTTAGCTCCCACCAATGAGTGAGAACATGTGGAATTTCTTTTTCTCTGCCTGACTCGTTTCACTCAATATTATTCTCTCAAGGTCCATCCATGTTGTTTTTTGTGTGTGTTTGTGGGTGAATTAATTTGTTTATTTTTTTAGCTCCCACCAATAAGTGAGAACATGTGGTATTTCTTTTTCTCTGCCTGACTCGTTTCACTTAATATTATTCTTTCAAGGTCCATCCATGTTGTTGCAAATGGCAGTATTTCATTCGTTTTTATAGCTGAGTAGTATTCCATTGTGTAGATATACCACATTTTCCGTATCCACTCATCCGATGATGGACATTTGGGTTGATTCCAGCTCTTGGCTATTGTGAAGAGTGCTGCAATGAACATTGGGAAACAGGTGTACCTTCGACTTGATGATTTCCATTCCTTTGGGTATATTCCCAGTAGTGGGATAGCTGGATCGTATGATAGATCTATCTTCAGCTGTTTGAGGAACCTCCAACCATTTACTGAGATTTTAATTTTAAGGAATGCTTCGTTATGAAGTAACAGAAAAAAAGCATATAAAAATAGAATAATAGGATTTAAAAATAATCATAGGGTTTATTTTATGACCCTAAATTTACATTAATAACTCTAAGGACAGACATCTTTGCATCCCTACCCCCACCCCCCTGCATCCCCCTGCTATAAACTTTCAGTGAGGGACTTCTGAGAAAAATCCCCACTCTTAGGTCAAAACCTCTAAAGGTCAAACACAGAAACAAAAAAAATGGAGTCAAAAATTTCATTCCTTGGTCACTACGTCATTCTTTGCTTCCTCGAGTAGTTACATTATCTACTCCTTAGATATAACATTGGCAAATGCAACTGATTCTAATTAAACAGTCCAAGTTTAGGATATAATGCTATATTTAAAACATGTGTGGTTGAAATCTGGCTTTGAGTGTTTAGAAGACTGGTGAGTTAATTTTGCCTATGGTGTCCCAATCCTTGGATGTCTGGCCACCAGGATGTGCTTGAAAAATGTTACCCCTAACATCTGGTCATAATAAAAATAATTTGCATGCTCTTGCCCTTCTTACTTTTCCATTTCCAGCAAGAGGATTATACTCAGCGGACATAGTTGGAAGTTGGGACCTCAGAAGTACACTCTCCAGTTTACCCTTAGGCAATAAAACAGACATATATACTGTGCTGCTGTTGCTGCTAGTGTAAATATCACTATCTGCTATCAGAAATACCAGCCAGAAGAAAAAACAAACAAACAAACAAAACAAAACCAAGAATTTTTGATAAGACAACACATCCCAATATTCTGCAATATGTACCACATACTCTGTGTAGAGGTAGTAAACATTGGTCTAGGACTCTCACCCAGTGTAGTGTGTCTTGAAAAAATATGAGCAATAATTGTAAAGCTTGTGCTATCTTTATTCTTTGAAGCTGTATCTCTGTATAAAGCTAAAATATAGCATGATTTTGAGCAATGCGATGGAGTGTAAAAAAAAGAAACCTGTATGGTTGGACTTTCTCCATCCAGCAACATGGGTTTAATAAAATAGTACTGTATCCCTTTCTGTCATGATTTAATCACACGACCTGATTCTGCAGTGAATATACTCATAATATTGAAAAAAAAGTCAAGTAGTCTAGAGGAGCAAAAAATAATTTTTTTTTACTTCTCCTTAAATTAGAAAAACTAATCATTTTCCAACCAATATAGTTTTATTTTAAAGTTCATTTTTGGGGGCATATTTATCTGGGAATAGAATTGTTGGGTCATATGGTAGCTTTATGTGTAACTTTGAGGAACCGTCAAGCTGTTTTTCATAGTGGCTGTATCATTTTACATTCACACTAGCAGTATATGAGGGTTCTAACTTCTTCACATCTTCACTAATACTTATTAATGTTCATTTTTTGATTTTAGTCATCATAGTAGCTGTAAAGGTCTTGATTTGCATTTCTCTAATGGCTAAGGATGTGGAGTGTCTTTTCATATGCTTTTTGGCCATTTCTTGGGATAAATACCTATTCTAATCCTTTCCTCACTTTTAATTGGTTGTCTTGTTAATGTTGAGTTGTAAATGTTTTTTGGACATTATTGATATCAGACCTTTATCAGATGTATCATTTGCAAATATTTTCTTTCATTCTGTGGGTTGCCTTTTCACTATCTGGATGGTATACGTTAAAACAAACATCTTTTTAGTAATTATGATGTCCAATTTATCTATTTTTTGTTGTTGTTGTTGCTGTTTGTGCTTTTGTGGTCATGTCTAATATGTTATTGCCTAATTCATTGTTATGAAGTTTTATACCTGTATTTATTTGTAAGAATTTTATAGTTCCAGTTCTTACATTAGGTCTTTGGTCTTTTTTGAGTTACTTTTTGTATATGGTCTGTAGTAAAGGTTCAGATTTATTCTTTTATATGTGGATATACAGCTGTCACAGATTTGTTGAAGACTATTTTTTCTTCACTGAATTATTGTGGCATTGCTATTGAAAATCAATTTATCATAAATGTGAGAGTTTATTTCTAGACCCTAAATTCTATTTCACTGATTATATATGTATATGTATATGTATATCTATATCTATATATCTACATCTGTATATAATCTTATTATGCTAGAACCACAATATCTTTATTACCTTAATTTTGTGGACATTTTTGAAATTGGGAAGTGTGAGTCTTCTAAATTTGTTTTTCTTTTTCAAGATTCTTTTGGCTACATTGTGTTCCTTGCATTTGCATATAAATTTTAGGATCAGCTTGTCATTTTCTGAAAAGAAGCCAGCTGGGATTTAGGTAGATATTTTGTTATGTCTGTAGGTCAATTAGAAAAATCTTGCTATCTGAACAATATTAAGTCATCTGATCCATGAACATGGGATATCTCTCTATTTATTTATGTCTTGTTCAATTTCTGTCAATGATGTTTTGCAATTTTCAGTATACAATTCTTGCATTTCTTTTGTTAAATTCATTTTTAAATATTTTATTCTACTTCATGCTATTGTATATAAAGTTATTTATTAACCTCATTGTTTGTTTTCCAGTAGTGTATAAAACTTAGTTTTCTATATTAATTTAGTAATGTACAATTTAGTTTTCTATATTAATTTTGTTTACTGCAACTTTGCTAAACTCATTTATCAGTTTTAACCTTTTCTTTTCTGTTGGATTTTTGGGATTGTCTGCATATAATGTCACGGTTAAATGAAAATAAACCTATTTAAAATTATTTTTCCAATATGGATGACTTTTATTTATTTATTTTTAATTTACTTGGCTATAATTTCTAGTACAATGTTAAATAGAAGTGGTGAACACAAACATCTTTATCTTGTTCTTTGTTTTTAGTGAGAAAGCTTTTATTGTTTCACCATTTAAAATGATGTTATAGTTTGATTTTTATATATGTCTTTTGCAGGTTGACAAAGTTCCTTCCTAGTCCTAGTTTATTTAGTTGAAAGGTTATTGGATTTTGTCAAATAGTTTTTCTGCATGTATTGAGATGATGATGTGATTCTTATTTTTAATTCATTTGATATGCTGTATTACACTATTTAATTTATGGATGTTAAACCAATTTGAATTTCCAGATTAAATCTTACTTGGTCACAGGGTATAATCCTTTTTATTTGTTGTTGGATTTGGTTTAGATTTTTTTACATATATTCAAAAATGATATTGTTCTGTAGCTTTTTTTTCTTGTGATGTCTTTGTCTGTCTTTGGTATCAGGGTAATGCTGGTCTGATAGAATAAGTGTTACATACTCTTATGATTTTGAAAGAATTTGTGAAAGATTAGTATTAATTCTTCCTTAAACATTTGGTAAAATTTACTCATGATACCTTCTGGGCCTAGACTTTTTGTTGTTGTTGTTGGAATTTACCTGATTTTAATTTGTATATCACTTGTAAGCCATCTAATGACAGTACTCCTTCTGCTGTCCACTGCTGTTTCCTTTATTGCCCTAACACTTATATGGACATGAATCCTGTCTCAATTTCCCACTATTACACATTAGATCAGATGTTGGGATAATACAAATAAATTACTATGCATAAAACACACTTAAAGCTATATATTAGATATACCCACTCACAGAGTCCAGCCACATTCTCGTATGTTTCTCTTCTCATCTTAGGCCCTGGCCTGCCAACATTTTCCTCTAGTTCTCTACAGGGTTTACCTACCCTATTACCCTGGTCACAAATTTTTAAGACTAGATATAATAAATTTAATTTTACTACCTGCAAAGATATTACTCTCATATTACTTTATTATCCAGTCACTTTAGCTTTTACTTATTTGAAGATTTCAATCTCAGAATAGGATCTAGTTTTACTTTTAAAAATCTACAAGGACCATTTATTGTCTCCCCATCAAAGAACAAAGGAGTTTCTTTCTCTCAAAGGTGAATCCACACCACTGTTTCTAGAGAAAGAGGGGGACAAAAACCCCAAAACCAAAAACATAGTACAGTGTCTTTAAAATGGCAATTCTATCATCTAAATTTTTTAAATCAGAGATCCTGTCATTACAAGGCACCTTGTGTAGTACTAATTTAAATCACATCATCATGGAACGCTTAGAAGAAGGAATATTAGAAATATGTAGACAACTAATAATTAGGCCAGCTAATTATATTATTGAATAAATTGAAACTTACAGAAGTTAGGAAGTCAAGTGACTTGTCCAAAATTTAATGGTTAATGTCAGGGACTTTCTGAACTCAAGATATACCCACATACTTTCACACACACTCACATATGTTGATTAAAATGATCGGAGATGCGAAAGAAGACGCAGCAGACGAGATGCAGGTGAAGAGTGGGGGGCTACTGCTCTCTCAGGCAAATAGCACCGACCCAGCCACTGTTACAGCTTTTATTACATTTAGCAAGCTAGTGCATGCAAGATAAGCATTAATGCATAAATTCTGCTATACTATTTTCAAGAGCAGAAGGCCACTACCTCCCTTCTGAGGCACTTGGTTACCTATTTTGTGTCTCCTGGGAACATCCCAAGAAAGTGTTCTCACGACTTCAAGCCTTGCCAAGGATTGTTTGCAATCCTTGACATTTCTTGGCTAACTCGTTTGCGAGTTCACCAAGTGAACACGTCCTTGGGTGCTGTCCACAGAAGTCCATTAACCATTTCCTTCACACATAGACTATTCATTTAGCTTGTTAGAGCTGTTTCTCCTACCCGAATTACAAATGTATTTGATTAATGGTGAAAATAACAGAAACTATTTCTTGCTTCCTCAGGTTAACTTTGACTTTTTGGTTCATCTTAACATGCTCTCTTGACTTTTGCGGTTAATTTTTGCTAATAAGAGCTGTATTAAAAGCCCCTCTTTCAAAGCTAAATAACTAATAATCAGCAATATTTTCCCAAGCTTTATGCTAAATATAAATGTAAAAATGATAACTGTACCTTTAACAAATAATCCTTACAAAACTTTGAGGTAAGAACCACTATTATCATTATGTTACAGAAGAGAAAACTGAAGCATGTTAAAGTTAAGTACCCAGAGCAATCTACACATTCAACACAATCACTGTCAAAATACCAAACACACTCTTCACAGAAACAGAAAAAAATGATCTTAAAATTTGAATGGAACCACAAAAGATCTCGTATAACTAAAACAATCATGAACAAAAAGAACAAAGGTGAAGGCATCACACTTCCTGTCTTCAAAGTACACTAAAAAGCTATAATAATGAAAACAGCATGGTATTGGCATAAAAATGGACAATTAGGCCAATGGAACAGAATAAAGATTCCAGAAATAAACCCACGCACTTACAGCCAACTGATTTCAACAAAGATTCCAAGAATATACAGTAGAGAAAGGACAGCCCCTTCAATAAATGTTGCTGAGAAAACTGGATACTGTATGCAGAAGATTGAAACTGCACCCCATCTCTCACCATACACAGAAATCGAATCAAAATGGATTAAAGACCTAAATTTAATACCCGAAACTATGAAACTACTAGAGGAAAACATAGAGGAAATGCTACACAAAATGGGAGTGGGCAGTGCTTTTTTGAGTGAGACTAAAAAGACACAGGCAACTAAAGCAAGAAAGACAAATGGGACTACATCAAACTAAAAAGCTTCTGCATAGCAAAGGACACTATCAACAAAGCAAAGAGACAACCTACAGATTGGAAGAAAGTGTTTGTAAACTACACATCAGACAAGGGGCTGATATCCAGAATATATAAGTAGCTTAAACAACTCAATAACAAAAAACAGAATAACTCAATTAAAAAATTAGCAAAGGACCTGGAGATATTTCTGAAGAGAAGACATACAAATGGCCAACAAGCACATGAGAAAATGCTCAAAATCACTAATCATAAGGGAAATGCATATTAAAACCACAAAGAAATATCATCTCATGCCAGTAAGAATGGCCATTATCAAGAAGACAGAAAATAACAAATGCTGGTGAGGAGGTGGAGAAAAGGGTTGTTAGTGGTAATATAAATCAACATAGCCATTGTGGAAAACAGTATGTTGGCTCCTCAGAGGACTGAAAATTAATCTACTTTATGACCCAGCTATCTCACTACTGGGTATATAAACAGAGGAAATGAAATCAATATATCAAAAATATGCCCACACTTCGAAATAGCTTAGAGATGGAATCAACCAAAATGCCCACGAATGAATGAATGCATAAAAAGCCTGTGGTATATACATACAATGTAATACTATCCTTCTATAAAAAGAAATATCGTATCATTTGCAGCAACATGTATGGAACTAGACACAACTATGTTAAGATAAGTAAGTCAGTTACAGAAAGACAAATACTGCATGATCTCACTCATATGTGCAATCTAAAAAAAAAAGTGGTTCTCATGGAAATAGAATAGAATAATGGTTACTAGAGGTTGGTGGGGGGCGGGGGGAAGAGAAGTGGTGAACTACCAGGTATGAAACTATGTTATCTACTCTAAGTGAATCATTGTGTAGTATATGAATGTATTTATACCGTGCACCACAAAAAATACTGAAATAAAAATTTTAAAAGTTAAGCAATCTACCCATAGTCATGCAACTGATGTTGGATTAAGACTCAGCTTATTTTGATTCCAAAGTATGTGCTGCTTTTGGCTTTAGGCTATGCTGAATGATGGCTCAAAGGCCTGTACTTCGATTCTTAATATATTTGTAGTCTTTGACCAAAATGTAACAGAGGCATCTGAAAGACTTCTTAATTATTTGTTTAGTCTATTGTATTAGTCAATTTCTGCTGCTTATAACATAAATACATGAGACAGGGTAATTTGTAAGAAAAAATTTATTGCTTATAGTTTTGGAGGCTGGGAAGTCCAAAGTCTAGGGAACACATCTGGTGAAGGCCTTGGTGTTGACCTTAACACAGGGGTCTAACATGGCAGAATGGTGGAGCAGAGAGAGAGAGAGAGAGACTCTCATACGCTCTCCTTTTAAATCCCTCAAAACCATGTTCATGATCAATTTCATTAATCCATTCATTAGAGCATTGCTTCAGAATCTAATTACCTCTTTGAGGCCCCACCTTTCAATTACCATAATAGTAGTTCTCACCCTCTTAACAGTCACAGTAGGGATCAAGCTTCATTACACAAACCTTGGGGGACACATTTCAATCCATATCATCTATCTTCATCATTATTTTCTTATTCAACATTACGACTGTTGATTTATGAAATATTATGGTGATTAATTGGGTTTCTTCCCTAACTAAACTTTTCTCAATGCATTAGTTTGCTAGGTTTGCCAGAACAAAGTACTCCGGACTAGGTGGCTTAAACATCAAAATTTTATTCACTCATAGCTTTGGATCCAAGAAGTACAAAATCAAGGTATCAGTAGTGTTGGTTCATTTTGAAGGCGGTGAGGGTGGGATCTATTCCAGGCCTCTCCCTACATCTCTTCACATCATCTTCCCTCTATTTTATAAAACACCTGTCATATTGGATTAAGGTCCACTCTAATGACCTCATTTTCACTTGATTACCTATGAAGACACCGTATCTCTAAGTAAAATAATATTGTGAGATACTGGGGACTAGGACTTCAATTTATGAATATTTGGAGGGGGACTCAATTCAACTCGTAACAATTAACTTTAAAATTCTAAGCCACATTTTGGTGTTGCCTAAAATTGTTTGCACTAAAAGTCCAGAGTTGCCTGGCCTAAGAAGATAATAAATGGGATAGAATTGTATGAAATTCCAACAATGTTGGAGTCCTGGGAATATAAAAACTTTGTGACTACATTTATGTAACAGGATCACAGATATATTCACACTGAAACTCAGGTGTACAAAGGAAATGTTTTTTCTCTATATTATTTGTGACTGGGCTGGACTTATTCATGAATATCCATCCAATCCAGGTAAATACTAGCCCCCAAATGTAATGATTTGAGCAATTCTTTTAGATAATTCATATTCTCTTCAGATAAAAAAGTTCTGTCTTTCAGATATCAGCACTGTCCTTTGCTTTTGTCAAAGAAGAATCATTTAACCCCAACTCAGTGCTTTCAAGCCCCTTTTAGATTTCTGACATTCTTCATACAATCCATTTATCTAGCCTCCCCTGTCTATGCTGCAGTGTCACCTTGTCTCTATCCTGGTCAGACCCGTGTAAGGATTGCTGGTCTCATTTCAGCCTCTCTGGCAAACACTGAGAAACCAAGGTCAGCAGCGAGGTGCCATCTTAAACTTCTCTCAAATTCAACAGACCACTCCACACTCTTAATTAAGGTAGCACAATGCTGATCATGTAGCACATCTATCTCCACTTATTATCCCAAATATGTTCAGAAGATTTCTGCCTTTAGTATTCACTGCAACTTATTTGACATATTTCTTCCTTCAGGGTTGATACCTGGAAAGGGGAATCTGGGATATGTGTTTCATTATGTCTTTCTCTCTTTTTCTCTTCTCCCCAAACTCTCTTGGGCTAGAAGGAATGGACTTTTCTTTTACTTCATATTTTTAGGTCATACTCTTTTTTACTGTAGGTCAACACATCTCATTAACAAACATGCTAGGCAGAAAGGTTATCTTCTGAATATTGGAAGGGGTTCTGTAATCTAAATCCTTGTGGTTCAGTTTTTAAATTGCCCTTGAAATGTCAACTAGGATCTAAATGACTTTGGGTAATCATTATTCTGTCAATAGTACATGGACCTCAAGCAATTTTCATGCTACAAATCCTCACTACCATGGCCTACAACCTGAAACAGTTAGATGTGGCTTTGGAAGAGGGTGGGAATACTTAATAAGATAAGAGAACAAAGCACCTTCATATCTTTTTTTTTCTTCTCAGAATTTTACCTCTGTTTTAGGTGTTTTAAGATGGCATGTAACAGATGACATGATGTGTTACAGTGCATCAAAAGTATACTTCAAGGGCCGACCCTGTGGCTCACTCAGGAGAGTGCGGCGCTGGGAGCACAGCAGCACTGGGAGCGCCGAGGCCGCGGGTTCGGATCCTATATAGGGATGGCCGGTGCGCTCACTGGCTGAGCGCGGTGTGGGCGACACCAAGCCAAGGGTTCCGGTTCCCTTGCCAGTCATATAAAAAAAAAAAGTATACTTCAAGATCAAAACCATGTGTAGGGAAGTCTAATTCAGTCTTACCTTTTTACATGCTATTGTTAATACTGCTTCACTGCTCTGCTCATATAATCATCTGCAACATTTCTACTGTGAACTCTTGTTCCTCTCTTCTAATTGTCTGTTGATTTGATATGATGGCAATGACAATCTCTTCTGGGCTTGGTTATGGTCTCAGCCTTTTGTCTAATCCTTTTTTTAGGTTCATCATACCCAAATGCATTATCTGAGTTTGAATCATGCTGTGGACTAATCAACGTTCGTGAATTACAGCAGAGACTAGGGCATATACTCTCATCCATTTGCTAATAACACACTTCTTCACCCATGCACATTCATTTTCATTCTAGAAACATTTAATGATTATCCTCCTATACACAAAGTAATGATGAAAGAACCCAAGTATGATTTTGAATTGAACCCCAGAAATTTCCTCCCAAACTACCTCCTCCCTCTGACTTTCCCATTGCAATTAATTGTGACACAATCCTTCCAAAAATTTATATGCCAAACCTGGGAGTCATCCATATTTGACTTCACTCAGTCTTTAGTAACTCATATCTAATTCATCAGCTAGGCTTATTGTCTCTAGTTTCAAAATATGTAAATAATATGACTACTCATCATATCCACTGCTACCACCTTAGACCAAGCCACCATCAACTCTTTCTTGGATTATAATGGTAGCATCTACAATGTCACCCTGCTTCTGCATTTACCTCTCTCCAAGGTATATTCACAGCACAGTAGCCAAGTAATCTTTTAAAAATAAACACAAATTCATGTCATTCCTCTTCTCAAAATTGTCCTCTGGCTCTCGATCTAAATCAAAGTAACGATCAAAGTCTTTATGATAGCCTTTAATGCCCTTAGAGTTTTTCCACATTTTTTCTCTGTCTGTATCCCCTACTACTCTCTACTCCATTCTCACTCACTGGGTATCAGACAACCTGGCCCCCTTGATATCTATTGAACAGACTAGTCAAAACCTTGTCTCAGGACTGTTGTGTTTGCCATTCCCTTTGTTAAAAACACTCTCTCCTCCTCCCACAGATATTGCTTACATTGCTAACTCCCTCACATCCTTCTAGTCATTGCTCAAATATTTTTTACTCAAGAAGGCATTATCTGACCAACTTTGAAACACACACACACACACACACACACACACACACACACACGCACATACACCCCTACCTGAGACTTCTATCCATTTTTCCTCATTTCTTTCTCTCCTTAAAACTTATCATTGTTCACATACCATGTATCTTACCCATTCATTTGTCTGAAAACCCTAGCTATAATATAAGCTTTGTGAGGGTAAGTTTTATTTTTTTCCCCTTTATTTTGTTTACTGCTGTATCTCTACCATCCAGGATAGTATCTGGCACAAAATGACAGTCACTGACTATTCTAGTTAAATTAATAAATGTGTAATTGTATGAGTATAATTAATTTTCAAAAACAACTGAATTCAGACTGCCCAATATAAAGAGAAAACACATAAAATCCATAGAAACACGTAGGAATAAATATGTTGTTTGGGATTTACATGAAGAAACTAGAATTGCTCCTTGCAAATATAAAAGTTCACTTCATTAAGGTGATATAATCTCATAATTGTATGTAGAAAGGTCAAATAATAAAAAAGGCAATACAATTTCTGAAATTAGTGTATATATTTACAATAATGAAATTATGTTCCCCAATATATCTCCATCACCTAGAACAATTCTTGTCAGCTCACTGAATATATGTTGCTTTGCCTCCCATGGATTTGTCACCCGTCTTCCCCTGTATGATGGAGCCATAAAAGATTACTCAAAGCCCATCTCTTCTGAGCAGTGAGAAGCCCCAAAGCAGTTAATCTCCTGGAAACCTCAAGAGAGAGGCATTCCTTCTATTTGAGAACTTAACCACGAATTGGGGTTCTCTTCCCACATTTATTCTCCAGACCAGGAAGTTACAGGAAGAGAACATAGGTGGGGTTGTACTTTAGCAATATAGGCTGGTAACATTCAGTAAAACAAGCAAAGTGACATTCCATAAGGCAATTTAAGTGATCTACCAGCAAAAGCTTGATCTTGGCAAACATTCCTTCTCCACCAGAAACTTCCCAGTATCTTTACATATCAATCAGTACCTTGTCTGTCTTTGAAACAGCAACCTTGCTGTGTTACAATTTTTTATCTTACAACAGAGACTATAGCCTGGGGAAAATTTCCTGGTTTTTGCAAGGTCAGCATTTTATATGTACTTTTAAGAAGTTAGACTAAACCTGAAAGTACAAGAAACTAGGCCCTGTGAAATATATTTGCTTTATAGTATACTCTACAAATATATGCCAATATATGGCCTCTGCCCTCAAGGAGCTCACATTCTTGTGGGGTAGATACGAGTGAATAGGGCAAGGCATGTAAGCAAAGAAGGGCAGTAAAGTATATGAGATAGTCAATTTCTCTCTCTTCTGTGTCCCCATAATGCTTAATGACTTACTTGGTTGTCCCCTATGTTAAGATACTTTCATGTGAATCTCCTCTCTTATGTTTAAATGTCTCATGATTGGAAAGTATGCCTTAATCATTTATGTGGCTTTTCACATCATGGAGCTTTAAACATAATAAACATAACTTGATGAATGGATATTGCTTCATCTCCCATCACTTCTAAATGTACCCTTTATTGTGGCCATAATATACAACTCCCTTCCCACCCACCAAGCACTGTCATACCTCTGACTATCATAGCCTTTCTCTGTATTTCCCACTTGGTCAAATTCTACTTAACTTAAGAGACCCAATCTAAATCAACTCTTGCTTTGTGAAATATCCCCCAACCTCTAGGGAAGAATTAATCATCTCTCTTCTTTGTTTCTGTTAAATTTTGCCCATAATGCTCTCTATCATGAAAATTAAGGCAATATCCTAAGTATGTGAGAGTCACAGAATATAAGGATCCTGGACCCTCTGCACGAAGGAGTACCACACCTATATACCAGCTCTTAAAATTTCATGGAGCAGAGCTCGCATACCAGCCTACACATTTAATTCACAAAGAAATAAACATCTATCATATTTGGCATCTTTGCTACCCTCTTCCAAATATGCAGCTTGGCATATGAAAACATTAAGCAGATTATCTCTCATCTTAGCTTAAAGTACCCCAGTGGCTTCTCCAACACTCGGACCACTCACAATAAAGTACACTCTTAAACATCCTACAAAGCTCTGCATGATGTGGCCTCTGGCAAGCTTCCCTACATCCTTTTACCATTCTGACCTCACTGACTCTGTTCCAGCCATATTGGCCTCAATGCTGTTGCTCTACACAACAAGCTTATTTACTTCTCAGCACTCATGCACTTGTTAGTAAGTCTCTCACTACAGCACTTCTCCCAGATATTACACTGGCTCACTCTGACACTTCATTAAGGACTCCGTTTAAATATCACCTCCTCAGAGGCCCACCCTGATCATACAATCTAAAATGTTCCTCAACCATTGAGACCTTTACCTTTGTTTAGTTTCTACATAGCACTTATCACTGCCTGGCATTATATTACATAAATGTTTGTTTATTGGCTGTCTTCATTGCCAGAATGTTAGCTCCATCAATGCAGGGGCTTGGTCTACTTTGTTTGTTGTTGCATTCCTAGGGCATAATATTATGCTTGTCACATTATGGGCTTTAAAAATATTTGTTGAACAAGTGAATTTATATATCAGCTTGCAGCATCTCAGATTGTTCAACTGTCCCTCCTTTGTTGACTAAACCTGCCTCACATTTATTTTTGTCCTAAATTTAATAGCTCTCTTACTTTATAGCATTATTTTATGTTTCTTTATTCTAATCATCCCAACAACCTTGTGAGGAATGTAGATATACTTATTAACCCTATATATAAATTAAAAAACTAATCTAACATAAAGTAAGTTTTAATTTTTTTTATTGAAACATAGTTAATTATACATATTTGTTGGATGCAGAGTTGACTATATTTGTGTTTAATATGTGATGATCATGATCAAATCAAGATTAAGTAAGTTATCTCTGGTAGCACAACTACTAAGTAGTGGAGGCAAGAATTTACATTGGACTGGCTCTAATAGCCCTGTCCCTTTGCCCGCAGAACTTTTGCAGTTCCAGAAATACTCTGAACATGTATTTTGCACATAATGGCCCCTGAAATATTTGAAAATAATAAGCATCCTTACTTATACTTGTGCATGGTGTATTTGTCCATTTACTTTTTTTCTTATAATTTTCCAACCACATAGTATCCTAGTTTTTCTCATCTAGATGCACTCCAGTATGTATAACCCCTCTTAAGAGGCATGGCTCAGATGTAAACATGGTATTCTAGCCATGGTCTGACTAGTCAACAGGACAGGGAGAATATTAATTTAGATATCTGAGACCTGATTTTCTATTACAATAGTGGATGATTGCAATAGATATTAAACAAACAGATGGAGAACACCAATGGATTTTGTGATCAAGTAAACATTGGTATTTTTCAAAGGAACTATTGCCATGCAACAGGTAAGGAGTTTTCTTCATTCTGTGTTGTTGTAATTGATTAAAAATCTATTTCATGCAAATGATCTAAAAGTAAAACTTGCATTTATCTTTCTAAGAATTTATCTTGTTGATTTTATTAAACTTAGCTGTTGAGAGAGTTAGGATCACTGGGGTTCTTGATTTTGTCTACACTTTATCCTCTAAACCATTATTGAACCATCTGTGGAATAATAAGTGCCTTTTTAATATTATTGGCTCAGTCAAGATATATAAACTCATTGTATTTGATAGCTTAATTTCTCAGTACATGTGATCCTATTTCTTAAGTCAGATTTGTAACCTGGGATGTCTGCTCTCTTCCCTTCTGCCTAGGCAAAACATTTACTTTTATTCCCATTTCCATCAACTATAAAAACTATTCTTATTTTTCTTTATGGACTCTGAATGCAGGCACAATTTCACACTATTTGGTTTTTAAATATTCTTTTAGTCTGATATTCAAAGTTGGTAGCTATGCAGTAGATGGACGAGGACTAAGTCTTATGATTGAGTATGCAACCATGGCACAAATCATAGTTCTGGATATATGGTAGGTACCCTACAGATATCTTCTTTATTATCAATGCCTAGAGAGTGTCAGTGGTCAATCCATATTAACCTGCAAGTTCTAGGAGATTTAAGAATATAAGTCTGCTTTTCTTTGCGATTATATACAGTTCCTGACAAATAATATATAGTCAGGAAGTGTTTGTTGAATGAATGAATGGAGGTAGAATTAACAGCATGGGTGAACACCCTAATCAAAGTCAGCAACTAAGAGCCAGAATTCATCTCAACATTCACCTTATCATTGCCAAGCATTTACTGGGTGTCTATGTGCCAGGTGCTATTCTTGGCACTGAGGTTATAGTGGCAAACAAGAATTCCTTGCCTTCAGAGAACTTAATTTCTAGTGAAGAAAGACAAAACAGTGAACCAATAATTAAATAAAATAATTCCAAGTAAAGACATGTACTCATGAAGCAGAATAGAGCAGGGTGATTTTCTTAGTGTGACAGAAATTGACTTGGGAACTACTCAACAACCAGTTTCCTTTGCAAAAAAAGGTATTTGTGAAATAACAACAAGAGTCTTAGAATCCACTCCTCGACCTTCTAAAAAACAAATACTATACAAATCCTGGTTGGTAATAGAAGAGGGAAGTTTGAACCCAGACACAGAGAGAAGAGAATGCCATTTGAAGACACACAGACACACAGGAGGAAAGCCATGTGACGACTAAGGCAGAGATTGGAGTGATGCAGCTGCAAGTCAAGGAATGCCAAAGATTACTGGCAATCAGGAGAGCTAGAAAAAGGCAAGAGATAATTCTTCCTTAGGGCCTTCACAGTAAGCATGAGCCTACCCATGCCTTAATTTTGGATTCCTAGCCTTTCAATAATAAAAAAGTAAATTTCTGTTGTTTTAAGCTACCCAGTTTGTGGTACTTTGTTATGGCATCCCTAGGAAACTACTATAGGGCCACAGTTTTGGAAGTGTCTTTTTTTTTTTTCTTTTTTTAAATATATGCTTCATGTTAACTGTTAAGCAGGCCTTTGGCTAAGAACATTAGGGAGAATGGCTGTCATTTGTGCGCTTAAGTATTTCTGGAGTAGATAGTTCTTTTTGATGAAATCTGCGTGTCTAGCCTTTCACTAGTGCAACTGAAGAACTACCCATGAATAAAAGTTGGGGAATTCCAACCTAGGTCAAATCTTAGATCATAAAGCATTAAAGGACATATGAACATTATTTTGTAATTCATGATTTATACCTTTACAAACAAGAAAGGCCAGTAAATTTAATATAAATTAATACAATTGCATAAAGCCCACTTCAAAATCATTCCAAATGCACAGAAATAAGGAGGAAGCAACATGACACCTTGTCTTTGGAACTGGTTTAAATCCTGAATGTCGGTTCCTTTATGTTATCACTGTATGCTCTTGGTCAAGGCATTTAATGGCTCTGGGCCTCCAATTTTCTCAGCTAGAGAATAGTAATAATGACAGCTGCTCTGTGGAGATTTTATGAAGAACAGAGAGAATGTAACAAAATATGTAGTAAAGGCAAATATTATGCCCTTAATAAGCAGTAGCTATTATCAAACGAGGTTAAACAAAAATTGAGAAGTATAGAAATATCTGTTTCAGAAAGGTAAAATAGATTTGGAGAATTATTTGGGCTGTAAAGGGCAAAGGCATAAATAGTTATGATCAGTCTTCATTTAATTCCATATCCAAAATTAAACTTTAGAGAGTTTTTATCCTTTGGTTTTTAAACATCTTATAACAATAATTGATTGAATTTCTCCCAGAAGCTCTGTTGAATGTTTAATATAAAAGTTTTATGTTCACTTAATCCAGTTTTGTTTCAAGCCTAGTATATTCACCATGCCTTATAGTATTTTACTGCACATTTTCAATTCCCTAGCATTGATATTAGCCAAAGCAAAAGAGAAAATTCCCCAACTTAACACTGAGCATTTATTGCACAGTTTGAGATTTAGTCTACTGCTAAGCTAAAAGTGGCAATTGGTTCAAATCTATACTTTATTTTCTCTTCAAATTTATCCAATGGTAGGGTGCAAGAGCAATGTAGGCAAAGGGTGGTGGAAGAGACCTCAGAAGGGTTAAGTATTTCCTACTGACGTCACTGCTAACAGTAGTGCTCCAACTTCCTTTTATGCTTCCCAATGACACTATGTCCCAGTGCATAAGTATCTTGGCATTTTACAAAAACGTTTCAAGTCAAAGTTTCTTTAGTTGCCACATTCCCTTGCTATCTTCTCCCCACAGATGCTCTCCTCACACAGTGTTCCCTTTGAAGTAAGACAGCCAGAAATCTCCAGCGGGGGGGGGGGGGGGGGGGGGGGGG
>NW_007726130.1:1306202-1313566 GCF_000696425.1 Galeopterus variegatus | reverse complement strand
GGGGGGGGGGGGGGGGGGGGGGGGGGGGGGGGGGGGGGGGGGGGGGGGGGGGGGGGGGGGGGGGGGGGGGGGGGGGGGGGGGGGGGGAGGCGGGGAAGCAAATTGCAGCAGTTCGAACAGTTTGTTTTGCTTACTGTGTGCTCATCATTTGGGAGCTTTTAGATCTCTCAGGATGCAAAAGAAGTTCTGCATTCAAACACGTCACCAGAGACTTAGGAAGAAACTGACTAATAATTGCCTTGAAGCTGAAACAGAAATATTAGCACATTTAATATTATACCGGCATCAAACATTCATATCAACAGACAGTATAGTATAGGATATTTGTTTTTAGACTTGTGGTCTAGAAACCACTGGGGACCCCTGATATCTTTTTCGGGGGTCCATGAAACCAAAAATTTTTCATAACACTGAAATCTTTTTTGCGTTTTGGATTCTCTTTCTTTAATAAGCATAGAGTGGAGTATTTCAAAGGCTGCATGACATGTGATAATGCAACAGTATGAATTCAGAAGCAAGTATGAGTCTAACCTTCTATTATGCCGGGTATTGAAGAGATTTATAATAATTGAAAGCTATGCCACTCACTTCACTAATTTATTTTTGGAAAATTTAATTATTGCTATAAAATGTTATTTATGTTTGTATATAATGGTTTTGTTTTTGCTATTTTTAATTAAGCTTTTGTCTTTTAGATAATTTACTATAGATTCACATGTAGCGAGTTATGAGAAATGATACAGAAAGACCATGTGCATTCCTTACGCAGTTTACCCCAATGTTATCATCTTGAAAAACTGTAGAACCCTTTCGCAGCCAGGACTTTGACACTTTTCAGTCAAGAAATGGAATATACAGAACAGTTCCATCAGCAAAAGAATGTTGCCCTTCCCTAGCCATGCCCACTTCTCTCCTCCCACCATTGCCCCTGGTAACCATTAAGCTCTTCTCAATTTCTATAATTTTGTTGATTAAATGAATCAATACGTAAGCGTTTTTCATATGGAAATGTTTGTTAAGTATAAGTAACAATAACAAAAGGTTTTGGGGACATTCAAAAAATTTGCAAGTGTAAATAAGATCTTGAGACTAAAAAGTGTGAGAAATACCAAGGGAGTGCTTAGAAGGAGCACAGACTCTGGAGCCAGACTGCATGGACTTGACTCCTGGCTCCACCACTTTCCAGTTGTGAGCTGGGCACGTGCTTAGCCTCTCTGTTAGTTTTCTTATTTGTAGAATGGGAATATAAATATTTCAACTTTATCCGATTATGAGGATTCAATGAGTTTGTGTGTGTAAAGGCACCTAGAACGATGCCTGGTGCATAGTAATTACTATATAAGAGTTAGGAGTTATTTTTATTACATGCCCAAGGTCTAGCCTTGGTCATGGGTTGAAGGGCCAACTAAAGACAGAGAGGCAGCTCTGCCCCTCTCCCCAACCCCACACTTGTAATCATTTTCCCTCTTCTCTCTTCATGTCCAAATCCCACCTATCATAAATGATAGATCAAGTTCTACTTCTTCTACTTGGTGTTTCTTGAAACGCTTTGCCCTCTCTGAAAACCCAGGTCACTGATTGTGGCCCTTACCCATGCTTGCATTATGTCACATGCTATATTAGCTGAGTCTTTAACTGTTTCACATGTACATATGTCCTAACAACACAATTAGATTGTGAGAATCTGAAACTATCTTACATGTTCTCTATTCGTTTTAATATTCTACACATAAGGGGTACTTAGGACATGCTTTTAGAATGAATGGACTATGTCAAAATATAACAACTTTATTAATCCTAAACCTTAACTTCATATTTGATAAAGTGTTTCCAGATGGAGGAATCTATCGAACTGTTTGTACATTTTAAGATAACTTTTGAAAATATTTGCCAAGCAACGTCTAAGTTAAACACTTATTTCTGTTTGACACATTATTTAATTGTGTATCACAAAGAAATCACGGTTTTCAAAAAGAGAAAAAGAATGAAAAACTGGTAAGAAAAATTACAAGCTCAAACTGATGTTAACTTTTTTTTATCAGTATCTATTGGAAATATGAATATTGTCTTGCTCTCTGTATGTGTGTGTGTTTGTATCTATATATATATATATATGTATCATTAGAAAAGCGCAGTTATGTTACTAAGCTACCACATTCAAAAATATGTGGGCTATTTCTGTTCATTAAATGCATAAATCTAACCATATAAGGCTAAAACTTCACAAATAACAAATAAAGCTATGTTTGAGTCTAAACCATATCCTGATTCTTGGGTAAATCTCATAAGAAAGTAGCAGAATCCTTGCAAAATGTGCTTACCTTATTCCTCTCTTTGGGAATCCTTTACACATGAAACATGGAAAATGGAAACAATGATACAGAACACAAGGCCAACATAAATATATAATGACCCAAAATGTCTGATGCAGTAACAACTCTAAATAGTAAGGGAGTGGTGTGTTCTGAGACCCTGAGTTATGGGAGGCTTCTGGGCCTGGTGCTAGAGTTAAACCTGATACCAACGGTGATCTGATGGCCTGGTAGACTATTTCAGTTAGTTCCTAATACCACAGACATCCCGACTCCAATGCTTCCAAAGTTAAACTACAATAACACCACAGTAGTCTGTGAATGTGAATTATATATAGGAATCTGGATAAAATCACATGGTTATGTTTGTGCTACCTTGCTTTCTATATCACGAGAAAAAAATCCTTGGAAACTTGCTAAAATGACATACTTGTGTTCAATGTTGATAGAATAACGTTCTCTGTTTCTATTTTCTCCTTTTTCTACTCATTCTGTGATACTTGGGTATTTTCTCCCTTCTGCTCCTTCATATAGCACCTACCATAAATACTTATTATATCATGTGTCATGTTAGAGTACTTATTAGTTTTGATGTCTCCTTCCCCCAAGACAGTTCTTAACCTTATTTTATGTCACAGAAACATCTATGAGTCTGATTAAAGCTCTGAATTCAAGCCACTGGAAGTGTACTAGCATACAGCAATAGTCTAAGCACATAGTCTCTAAAGACACACTGCGTAACTTTGAATCCCAGCTCTGCCAGGGCTGTGTGACCTTGGGAAAGTTGCTTAATCTATCTGTGCCTCAGTTACCTCATCTGTAATATGGGAATGATAATAATAGTACACACTTGATAGACTTTTTGTGACTATCAAATGAGTTGGCATATGTGAAGCACTTAGAACATGGCTTAGTATTTATTTACTAGAAATAAATTTCTGAATGAATGAATAAATACACACACATAGCTTTTGCATACAATTTTAAAGTGTTCATGGACCACTATGCTCATCTATGGATCTCAGTTAAGACTCTGCTTTTGGCTGAGCACCTTCAGGAAGGGAAATGTGACTTATCCATGTCCGTTTTCTGCACCTAGTAGAGAACCTGGTGCACAGTAGACTTTAATAAGTTAAAAATATAACTGCAGCATATTCACTTCTCTCCCTCTAAATCTCATAGTTCAGGGGACCTGTTAATGGAGTTAGCTATCCTATGAGAGGGTATTGCCAAGTGCTGAAGGCTCATTAGCACTCTTCCAACCAGGAAGATATGTCTACAGAAATGTAATACTCTACAGGCAGCTAAGTCGCCATCTGGTGTTTACTGTTACTATTAGTAGTACAACTATTACAAATAATTCAATTAATAATGATGATTACTGAATAATATATGCTTGTTTTATGCCACATATCTACTAGATGCTGTACAAACATGAATTTTAATAATCTTACATCCTAATAAACAAACTTTTTGAGAACTTACATTTTACTCGATAATATAATTTAATCCATAACAGGCAGGTACCATTAGTATTCCATTTTTCGTATTTAAAATATATCGTTGTTGTAATGTTATACACAATTTACAAGTGGAAAACTGAGGCTCTAAGAGTTTGAGTTATTTGCCTGGGGTCCCAGCATGGAGCCAGGGCCAGGTGTATCCGGCTCCAAAGGCTCCTAGCAACTCTGCAGTACTCAGGCTGCTAAACAGAGGGAAACCCCGGGCATCCCATTTTCCTGAGTATTGCAAGCCACAAGTTTCCCTTTCACCTGCTCTAGAGCTTTCAAGTGTCTCTTCTCGGCCCCATTGACCCAGAGCAATCGGTTTAGTTCTTAAAAGGAGATAAATATATTTATGCATCTTTCTGTAGCTCCAAAAGTAATTGGCAGGAAAGAATTAGAATATACATATTTTGTGTTGGTTAGCATCATATTTTGGCCTAGAATGCCTATGGGCTAGCTCAGATGAAGTTCTTAATGTATTCATTTGCTTTTTTCGAATGAAAGATTGTTCATAATTACAAGAAAAATAGCACATGCTTAGATGGTATATGTCTATAGCCTCATTCATGCATTCCCAGATGTCCTAATAAAATGACTATGAAGACCTCTCCAATGTCTACAGTAGATTATGTGAATTAAATTCCATCATCAGCATCATAATTACTATAAAACTTAGCTATAAATGCCAGTGTGACTGTGAAAGTCTATATCTTTAGTTATGTCATGCGCTAGAAATAACGATACCCCTTTCCCCTAAGTTTTTTTTTATCATTCCACCCACTTCCCACTCTGTTCTTGCCCCACTCCTTATCACCATGGTTACCTTTCTAAAACACAAATAAGAATATCACATCCTTGCTTAGAAAGCATCAATGCTTCTCCTCATTGTGGTTCTCAAGATTGATTGTGCTTCAGAATCACTTTGAGAGCTTTATAATAAGCAGATGCAGTCCCCAAAGACTGATTCCAGAGGCCTGGAGTGAAACCTAGATATCTGCATTTTAATCCTTACCCTAGTGAATTTTGATTCTGGTGGTTTAAAAATTACACTTTGAGAAATACTGATCTTTGGGATCAATGCCCAACTCTTTAATTTGTCTTTCAAGGCCATGCTTGATTTTGTTCTGCATACCAATTATGCAAAGGTGCTTTTAAATCATTGATGGATTTTATCGAGTACCTTTTTGGAATTTAAAATATAGAGAGAATCCTTTTTTTCTGGCATATGGATGTGATTTGCTAATAGACTTCTTAACATCTCTCAGTTAGACTTCATTATATCTTTCAAATTCATCCATCACTTCTTTCCGCAGTCACTACCTTTGTTTAGTCATTACCGTCTCTGACCTGGACTACCGCTTCAGCCTCTTAGATGATCTCCCAGCCTCTCTGGTACACTGTTAATCTGTCTTTCATACCACAGTAAAATCAGTAAAATTAGTATTTCAGAAATACTAACATTTGTTTATTTATAATATTTGTGAACACTTGCTAAGTGGAAAACACTAGTTTAAGAATTTTATATTTCAGTTATATTCAATTCTCCCAACAACCTTATATATTATATATTATTATATATAGTATATTATTACTATCATTATTATTACTATCCTTATTTTACAGATGAGGGATGCTAAGCCATGGAAAGTAGTGGAGTTAGGATGAAAAGCTGATCATTTTATTACCCTAATTAAAATTCCTTAATTGGACCATTTTACTTACAAAATAAAGTCTACACCTCAAATATGACCCCAAATCTACTTTGCCAGCTTTATAGTCTTCCTTCCTTATATCTCAAACCCTATGCTCGGCTCTACCAATCTAATAGCTATTGCTGGAGTGCACTTTACTTTTTAATGCAACTAGAGTATTATGCATTATACATAACATTTTATACAGAAGCCTACACAATACTTTTGTGTGAATTAGAAAAATGCATGCTTTCTAGTCTGACAAACAAGGAAAAAGATGCCCCATGCTGGGCAGATACAGCTCCAAAGGAGTGTCCATTATTAGCAGAGCACATGCTGCTTTTCAGCTTCTCCTCCCAGCCCCTGCTGGGTGCCTTTATATGATGCACAAATTGTTCCAAGCCTCAAAGCCACTTTCACTGTATGGGCTAATTCCAGGGGCTGGAATGCCCTCTTGCTTTGTCTGGTGAACCATCCTTTAATACTACTTGACTCAACTGATTAATTTTCTTTCTTTCTTTCTTCATTCGTTTGTTCGTTCCTTCCTTCGTTTCCCTTCTGTTTTTTGTCCCTCCTTTCCTTCCTTTCTTCCTTTTTACTTTTCTACATAATATTTACTGATGTCTATTATATGTGAAGGAATATAGCAGTGAGCATGATAAATATGGTACAAACTTTTATGTTGTCAGCAGACTAGCGAAGAAAAATATTTTATCCTTCCAGAAGCCTTCTGAAGATCCCCCAGGACAACCCCCCAAAAAAGGAAAAAGAAAGAAAGAAAAAGAAATCATTCCAAAATTTCTGCTTTTATGGCACTTATGTGCATGTGGCCATTATGATATACATGACTCAGTTTCTTCAACTATGAGATGACAATAATGAAAACTATCATTGGGCTAATACATTACTGTGCTGATGTTTCAACATCACCTAAAATAGCAGTCAGTGCAGGGAGTCTGTAGTACTTACCAAGCTTGAAATTCACTGAGGTACAACTGTTATTCTTCTACAGAGAGCACTAATTAGAATTATCTTGCTATCTGTTGAGGTTTCAGTTATGAAGGGAGAAAGGCAAGGAGGTAGAGCTGAGAAAGAAATGTGGAAAAAGTATTTTTTTCTCTCAGGGCCTCTATGGATATCTATTCTGCGGGCTTGCTATTTTTCCATGGAAGTATTTTTAGTTTACTCTAGACTTGGTGAAAAATAAACTGGATGAATTTTGGAGAATTTCAAAATAAATAGCAGTACCTACTGTAGATTTAACGAGGAGATAATGAACTGTGTCTTGACATATTTTAAGTTAATGTGTAATAGTGCAAATTGGTAATTTGGTCAACAATTTTCAATAGAATCTGCAAGAAAGAGGCTAAATGATATCAGAGCAACCTGCTAAAATATGATACATCATTATTTAAGCATTTAACACATCTAAAATATAGTGTAGTTTAAACACATATACTGTAATGTGACACTGAAGAAAATAATCTAGGAAAAAGTGAAGTTATAAAATGTGATTATAAAAAGGTCTCAAACTTGAATTATACTATGGTTGCCTCATTGACTATTTCTCTTTAAGGATTGGATATGAGCATCTATCTGTGTGCTTAAAAACCTAATGAAAAAAATTTTTGAGCAGTAAGAATCACTGTTGTAAAAAAAATAGAATTAGGTACCATTTTAAAGCAATAATTCAATGAAAAACCCTAGGTGATTTTTTTTTTTTTTTTTTTTCCTTTTTGTGACCTTTAAGGGGATCGCGACCCTTGGTGCGGTGTCACCTGCACCGCGCTCAGCCAGTGAGCGCACCGGCCATCCCCACATAGGATCCGAACCCGCGGCAGGAGGGCCGCTGCGCA
>NW_007726130.1:1239929-1306097 GCF_000696425.1 Galeopterus variegatus | reverse complement strand
AAAAACCCCGGGTTTTTTTTTTTTTTTTTTTTGCTTTCTCTGCCTTCTAATAATTTCTCAATTTTTAGCTATTCGAGTTACTGTTATTTCAAGCCTATATATTTCCCCTTATATTTCCTTCTTCCATGTAGCTCACTAAAGCATTTGCTGTTGTGGTGGTGGTGGTCACTTGCGGTAGTGGTGGTACAGCTTCTCTGTTGCCTTCTTGGCTTTTGCTCTTTTCTCTTATGAACTGGTAGGTTATGGTTAAGGACTATGTTTAGGGGCCAGAGGAATCAGTGGCTAGTCCAATTCAAGAAAGATCTCTGAGGCATACGAGATGAGGCATTCTTGGCCATGTAGGCAGAGTTCCAGACAGAATTAAGCAGAACAGAAAGATGTGAACTAAGATTTTAACAATATCTAGCCAAATCCCCAGAGATCTTACATCTTTAAAAGATGGTGTCAGATATTGCTGGTTGCTCAGAAATTCACTAGTCGACTCTATTTAAAGGCCATGGCAGTGCTGGTCCTGATCTCCATCACAGGAAGATGCACATATTATATCTAAAACCCTTGAGAACTGTGATCATAGGCTCATGTCTTCCATCTGGTTCCCAGATGGGATTTTTTGGAACGCTGGTGAATTTGGCAGGGTTTGAGGCTCTTCCTCATTAGAGCAAACACAGGAGTCCTGGCATCAGAGACTTTGATAACTGTTCTTTCAATTGAGATTTGATGTAAAAGAGATACTCATGAAGAAATCAGGTTATAAGATGTACGATTTAACATAAAACCTTTTTTGTCATTTACCTCTACATAATGCAGTCTATGCCAAAATAAATGCCAATGTTGCAGATGTTTGAGTAAAATCAAATTTAATTGCAAACTGGATTCAAGTTCAAAACCTTAGGGATTTCATGTTAAGAGTTGAAATTTGGAAAGAGAATGTATCAGAAATCAGGTGGACAGGCAAGAGAAAAATTAAAGTGAGAAGTCCAAAATTTAGGCAATCAGGAATCTTAAAATCCATAAGTACTGAAGAAACAGAGAAATGTGGGGATTTAACCATTAATCAAATATTCAGGGGTGGAGAGGAAATCCCTGCAGAATAATGTTAGGCACTGGGAAACAACCGAGTATTCGGATCAACAGCATTTATATAATTCTTAAGTAGGAAAAAAACTATTCTTCTGTAGTGTTCCGAGACTCTGTAGAGACAAAGTAGGTAATTGAGAGCATCTGGTTAAGATCAAAAATTATGTTGCTGGATGGAAAAAAAAATGGCTTTGTACAGATAATAACAATATGATTTATTTATACATTGAAATCAACATTTGTTGAGCCATTCTTTTCAACTAGGCCCCATTGTAGTTAACGGAAAAAGAGATATGAATAAGTCATAGTCTTTCCTCTTCGTTATTCACTGTCTTTTATGGAGGCAGAAAAATCTGTCATTAACAGATGGACTATAATACAGTATGAGAAATGACATCATAATAAATACATAAAGTTTGTTGTAGGAGACCAGAGAAAGGTAGAGATATCAGAGAAGAATTTCTGGAAGAGGTGGAACCTGGGCTAAGAATTAGGCAGCTGAAGAAGTGGAAGGAGGCAAAGTTTAATATATGCTGAGGGGAAAATACAAAGACATGGAAATGTGAGAGATCCGGGTGCTTTGGGACTTCATTCAGGGAGTATTTATTGAGTGCTGAAATTGTGCCAGGAATGGATCTAGGTATTGAGAAAATAGTTATGGTTGAAACAGATAAGATTCTTGAAGTCATGAATCTTACAGTCTTTTGAGAGAGAAAACCGCTAAATGGAAATTTAACAGTGTGATAAGCACTTTGAAAGGGGAATAACAGAGTACGAAGGGAGCACAGAAGATGAACATTTATCCAAGAATGGGAGAGAAGGAGCGAAAAAGGCAGGATGTCTGGAAAGCATCCCTGAAGATGCAATTGGGTCTTGAAGGATGAATATGAATTGGCCAGGCAAAGAATTTGGGGAAGTATCAACAGTGAAAATAACAAACACAAAGGCAATAAGGCAAATGAAAACCTGGTATCTTTAGGGAACTGTGAGTGTTTCTGGGAGTTGAAAATTTTGGTACGATAGTTGTTTGAATGATTGATAATGGATTCTAGGTTGAATAGAGAAAAGAGTACATTCAGGCATTATTGATAAACTGAGAGCAAATTTGAATGAAGGATAGAAAGTTTCTCTGAAATCAAAGAGCAAGTGTAGGGATAACAAGAAAGTAAATGAGCTAGAAGAATGGGTGGTTGGGATTAGCGTGTGGAGAATTTATTTGTGTTATAAAAGGATAAAAAGGGGAAGAATTCTGGTTGATGACAAGGTCCTGACTATGACAATGAGAGTGTAGAGGAGGTAAAAGTCACTGGAGATGAGATGAGCAAGAAACTTAAGGGGCAATGCTTTGGATATGTTTTACACATAGATGTGTAATCACACAACATAGTGACAGAATTTGGGAGGAATCCAGGTATTCAAGTCTTTAATCAATGTGCAGGAGTGACCACAGAATACATAAAGGAGGTCAACACAGAAGAATAGAAAGTGGTATGTCTAGATGACGTGATTTTCATGAGATGGTTGAAACAGCATTAGAAATTGAGGTAGATGCAGATCTCACCTGCTGTCCTGGTGGCATGTGGTACTGTAGGACATACAGGAGAACTCAATGGACAGCTGGATTTCAGTTAAGACATAAGATAAAGGAAAGGCACAATTATGAGGTCAAACTTATAAAGCAATCTAACTGTCAACAGCACAAAGAGCTTTGGGGAAAAGGAAACGAAAGTAAGTCAGAGAAGGTAGAAAGGCACATCAGTATGGGGAGAAGAGGATGAGATAGATTGGAAGAGTAAGGACTTGTCTTTTGAGCAGAATACAGGTTGGCAAGATGAGAGACCTGATGGATTTAGTTAGATTTAAGGTTCTGAAGGGAAAACAGGGTGACTCTGAGTCAGAACCAATGTAGTCAGTGGGGGTCATTGTCCAGCAGTATTGGAATCTGTTGGCATTAGCCAACTGTGGATCTGTGCCATCCCTACTTCCTCCCCTGTTAGTCTTCCCTTACTGCC
Organism: Galeopterus variegatus; assembly: GCF_000696425.1. Taxonomy (NCBI): domain Eukaryota; kingdom Metazoa; phylum Chordata; class Mammalia; order Dermoptera; family Cynocephalidae; genus Galeopterus; species Galeopterus variegatus. Next base: position 1,303,008 of record NW_007726130.1, on the reverse strand, counting down.
TGACAAGTTCAGGCCAAGTTAATACAGCATTGGGTTTTTTATGAACCTCATTGCTTCTTCAACGGAACCTCAACTGACAGCCACTAGGCAGTCTCACAACACCTGCTGCAAACCCTTTTAAGCATAGATTCTAAGCAAAACCTGCATGAAAAAGCTTGCTCTACTTCCCAACTACTCAGTCCTTCTCTAAGGACTGAGGCCAGCGTGACTTAAAACACATGTATGTCTTCCCTGCATTTCTGTGGGAGCTGTGTCATATGGGGCAAACATCTGTTTTGCAGGGAAACACAAAAACCAAGTCCAAAATTTTGATTGGATCCTGAATTTCCAAATTGCTATTTCCCCCCATTTAATGTCTGCATTTGCATTAGTCAAGTCCCTTATCTTTTATCAAGAAACTTGGATAGCTGTACATTATATACAATTGATATCTAATTTTCAGCCTTGATTTTCTAAACAGTTCCTAAGATAGATGTCTATATGTATTCATTTTTCATATTTCAATTTGAAGAATCCTAATAACACTTTACATTTATAGAGCTCTATTCCTCCTAAATGCTTAAAGCACTTATCAAGAAACTATTTACTAGCCCCATAACAACTTTGGAGATAGACATATGATACATAACTGCTGCAACCTCAAAAATGCATTTTCACTTAGAAGAGCATTTATTGAAAACAATATCTGAGGAGCTATCAGCTGAATTTTCAAGATTTATTTACAGTAATTTAGCTCTTATCAGTAAATCATCAGCATACCTTCCATGTTCACGATGAAGTTATTTATGAGATCGGAGCTTGGTTTGGACCATATTTTTAAATTAAATAATCTTATCCTCACCATATCCAGTGTTGATAACAGAACAAGAGAACATGTTTAAAACCCAGAGGTGACAAAGCTTAGGGACTTCAGATTTTGTGCTTTTAGGAGATGGTGTACAAAAAGAACATTGTGTTATGGTAGAAAACATGGTCCCATTCACCAAAAAATTAGCCAATTTAATTTAATAAATGTTTATTTGGTATCTGTATCAGTAAGGATTAGCCTGACTATAAGTAACAGGAAAACCTAAAATACCAGTGGTATAAACTCTTTGGAACTTTATTTTTTTTAGCCATTTAAAAGTCGATGGGACGGGCTGTCCAGGCTTGATATGGCAACTCTGTTCCATGAGATCTTCAGGAACTCAGTCTTCTTTCAGCTCAATGCTTGCCTTTCTGTGTCTTTGCGAGTCAAGATGATAGCATCTCTATTACAGGCAACGGGTTGGAAGAATTGTGAAGAGCAAGGGCAAAGCAGGTGTCCTGGCTGTCTCTTAAAGAAAGTTCTTAGAAAAGCCAGAAGATATGGCATTTTCATATACTTTCTGTTGTCCAGAACTTCATCACTTAGTCACACCTAACTGGAAGGGAGGTTAGAATATTTAGTCTCTATCTGCTTGGCTGTGTGCTCAGGTAAAAATTATATTACTGTAGAAAAAGGGAGAACAAATATCAAGGGTAAAGTAACAGCTCTTTGCAATAATAATTATCTGCAAATCTCTGCAGTTAGAGTACTGGCTTTTTCACTAAGTCACTGATTGATCTTGGGCAAGCCAATTTTGGTTTTGGACCTTAATTTACCTGTCTGCCAAATGTGGAGATTGTATTGAATGGTCTTCAGGGGCCCTCCATTTAATGCCTTTGAAATGTCTTCAAAGACATTTCTAATTGTCTGTGGATAAATGAATGAGTGACCAGATGAATGAATAACCGACAGCAAAGTGGCTTACGGATCTTCATAATAGTCTAATAGTCTCAACAAGGTCTCTAGATCTATGCTCTGGATCTCTGATTTAATTATAATAAATTTGAAGAGAGCACAAGGCTATGGATACAGCTTTTTTTGATCAGCACTTATTTATTATTTAATTATGCAATGTTATATACATTCAAAAACATGTGTATACACAAATTTATACTTTAATAAATAGCTATTAAATAAAAACCCATGTAGCCTTAATTAAGAACGAAAAAATAGCACATTGCCAGCCCCTCAACAGTCTCTCATGTTTCCCTACTGAATTACAAACTCCTCCTTGCCCTGAAGATTTTAACTCTTAGAGATAATTTTATCATGATAACCTTTCTTATTTTCTTTACAGTTCTACTACCTATGCATGTATCCCTAAATATCATGATTTAGTTTTTTATACTTTTGAATCTCAAGAATGAAATCATTCAGTGTGTAGTATCTTGTGATATACATCTGATTTTGAAATTATGTTTGTGAGATTCATACATATTGCTGTGTGAAGCATTACTTTGCTCATTATGAATGCTAAGTGGCATTCCACTGTATACCATATGGTACAATTTATTTATCATTTCAACTGTTGAGGACATTTGAATTGTTTTGAGATTTTGGCCCTTATGAGCAATGCTGCTTTGAATATACCTGTGCACGACTCATGATGTACTTATGTACACCCTTCTCTAGAGGAGAAATTCTTAATCTGGGGTAATTTTGACACTCAAATGAGTTACTTGGCCATAGGATCATGAAAATGCCCAACAGTTCTCAAAATAGTTGGAGCAATTTACAGTCCATTTTGCAATGCATGAGAGTTCTTGTGTCTCCCCATTCTCTCTATCTCCAATACTTGATATTGACAGACTTCTTAATATAGATTTTATTCTAGGAAATTTAGGTTTATGAATCAGAACAGACCTAAATTTAAGGGAGACATTAGTAGTGTAAATAGTATTAGGGAATATGGAAGCAAAGGAATAGAAGAGTAGTGTTTCTAAATTAGGTTTGTCAAACTTTAGTATGCATAAAATGATATCACCAATGCATTTACTCATTAATTTATTTATGCATTCAACAATATTTATTGTCTATTTTGTGGCAGGCTTCATGCTTGATGTCATGGAGCCAAAAAATTTGGTGGGGAAAGAGACAATCAAATAATAATACAAATTGGTGATAAGTGCTTGAAGGAATGTGTTTCTATAAGAGAAAGCAAGAAAAGAATCAACTTACACTGGGAGGTGAGGGAAGTGACTACAGCTGAGAACTGGAGGATGAAGTGTGGTTAATAGGCAAAAATTGGAGTGGAGACAGACAGCCTTCTAGATAGGAGTAAGAGCATGGAGAAAGAATTTTTTCAAGAGACCATTGTTTATTAGAGGCATTGAAAGAAAACCAGTGCAGTGTGAGGGTGAGGGATGAATGAAGTGTAGTCAGGGATCAGGTCATATAGATCACTGAAGATCTTATTAAGAAATTAGGTTTAAATTGTAACCTTGTTTAGGAGCCCTGTAGTATTTTAATTTGGGGCATCACATGATCAGATTTTAATTTTGAAAAGAACAATCTTCAGGAGTGGAAAAAAGAGGCAAGAGTAGCTTTGTCTTGAGTTGTGGTGGTGGAAGATGGAAAAAGATGATAGAGATATATAGATAGATATAAGGATACTTTAAAAAGTTCATGGAAAAATAGAATTAAAAAGTAATACAAATCTTCCCATGAAGTTTTTGAAGTACTCTCATGGAAAGATAGATAGATAGATAGATAGATAGATAGATAGATAGATAGATAGATAGATAGATAGATAGATAGATAGATAGATAGATAGATAGATAGATAGATAGATAGATAGATAGATAGATAGATAGATAGATAGATAGATAGATAGATAGATAGATAGATAGATAGATAGATAGATAGATAGATAGATAGATAGATAGATAGATAGATAGATAGATAGATAGATAGATAGATAGATAGATATACTGTATAGATAGATAGATAGATAGATAGATAGATAGATAGATAGATAGATAGATAGATAGATAGATAGATAGATAGATAGATAGATAGATAGATAGATAGATAGATAGATAGATAGATAGATAGATAGATAGGGAGGTAGGTAAGTAGATGACAGACAGATAACTCAATAGATTATGTAGCTATTTAGCAGGTGAAACCAAAGGATTTGATATTAGATTAGTTATATGGCGTGAGAGTGAAAATATTGAAGTTGACATTTATATTTCTGTATGTCAGAACTGCATAAAGGGAGGCAACATTCATAGAAATAAGAAACACTGGAGGTGGGAAGAGGAGATCATGTCTGTTTTGAAAAAGTTGAGTTTAAAGTACCTTTGAGATGCTTGAGTAGGGCTCTGCAGCAGATTGTTTACATTTGAATCCTGGAGCAGCCACTTGTGTGACCCACAGAGAATTATATTAGGTTTCTCATCTGTAAAACATGAAAAGTCATAACTTCCTTATATAGTTCTAGTGAGAAATAAAGTACTTGTTAATTATTCTATAAATATTAGCTGTTTCTATTTCTGTTTACTATTATTATGTAAGAGGAGGTACGAATTAAGTAGTTGAATACAGGGGTATTAATATGAGAAAAGCATTGTAAGCTATATTGTAAGTAGACAGAACAATATAATTAACAGTATAATCAAGCAACATGTATACATGCTGCAGGTTCAGCAATGATCAGTTCATGATCAATCTTGTCTCATCTGTACCCCCCCCCATTACATCCCTATCCTGGATCATTCTGAAGCAAATCCCAGATATCATATGCAATCTATCAATTCACTAGTGTATATGGAGATATACATTTGAGAATAATCTGTATATAGAAGGTAACTGAAATGCAGGCTATGGATATGGTTGCCTGGAGAGAATGTACAGGGTGAGAAGGAGATTAAGCCTTGAGGTTTTCCAACTATAAATCTCTGAAAAAAGAGAGTTGTGCTACAAAAGAACTAAGGAAGAAGTGGTTAGAAAGGTAAGACAAAACCCAAGAGATTATGGTGTCATGAATACCCAGGGAAGAAAGTGTTTTAAAGAGAGTATTCAATGATATCAAATATTACCAAGACGTCAAGTAAGATGAAGATAGAAAAGTGTTCACTGGCTTAGGCAACATGGATGTTATTTGCCTTTCAGTACAGTAATGGGGGAAGAAAAGAAATTGTAGTGGGTTCATGTGGGAATAGCAGGTGAAGAAATAAAGGCAATGGGTTGAGATGATTATGAAACCCATTGGAATGAGATTTGTGTATAACTGGAGAGGGGTGTGGGTATGAACAAAGACTTGTTTTTTCAATTCTTGATTATATATATATATATATATATCCTAAAATTTATTTTTTTATTTTATTTATTTTACTTCTCAATATATATTGTAGTTGATTATCATACCCCTTAACCTGTTCCTCTCCACCACCTCCCCCACCCAAAGTTTTATAAATTGAGAGATGTGGATAAAATTTCAAGATTTAAAATTACTCATCTTTCATTATCAAAGTTAAAAATGTCAGAGTGATGACTTAATAAATATCTGAGGTTTGAAGCATAAATCATTCAGGGAGTAGTAACCAGATGGTTGTTCACTTTCACCTAAGAAAAGATTGAGAAAATGGTGTTAAAATTCACTATTAAAAGGATGTTTAGAAAAACAAATTTGTGACAGTGATTAAATTTTGAAATCTCTGATCCAGAAGGGAATTAAAGGTATGAAATTAGATAATGAAATTTCCTGCTGTGTGTCACATGCCATCTACTGAATAAATTCTCTTGCCCCCTTTTTTTTTTTTTTTTGGTTTGGGTGTTTATTTATTTATTTATTTATTTTTACCTTCCACAAATAAGTGAGAACATGTGGTATTTTTCTTTCTGTGCCTGACTTGTTTCACTTAATACAATTTTCTCTAAGTACCTCCCTGTTGTTGCGAATGCTAGTATTTTGGTCTTTTTTATAGCAGAGTAGTATTTCAATTTGTAAATGTACCACAGTTTCCTTATCCACTCTTCAGATGATGGACATTTGGGCTGGTTCCAGCTCTTGACTATTGTGAAAGAGCTGCAGTAAACATTGGAGTACAGGTATCCCTTCAGCATGATGATTTCCATTCTTCTGAGTATATTCCCAGCAGTGGAATTGCTGGGTCATGTGGGAGATCTATCTGTAATTGTTTGAGGAACGTCCTCATGGGAAAGGTCTACTCGAAAGGAAGAAATTAATGATTGAGGAGAGAGAAGCGATAGTTGACAGTGGCAGGTTCCTGAGAAGAGGAAAAAGATTCAGAGCAGAGGTGGAGTAATTAGTCTTGGAAAGGGGGGAAAAAATCCCTAACTGAACATTTGTTTAAAATACAGAAGATTCTTGAGCTTCTCATCTAGAGATTCTTAGTCAGTAGTTAGTTCTTAGTTGGATCCCAGGAATCTGCATTTTTAAAAGGTTCCACGGTGTTTCAGATGTAAGTAGTTCAAGGACTACCCTTTGAGAAACACTGACCTGTAAGTTAGACTAAAATGCTTGCTTTATAGGCACCGCTTTAACATCCCAAGTATTTGTTACAATTCTCGAGAGCATTTTGGTGTTTTTCTGTAAGTATATTTGGTTGTTTTTTTCATAATACATGTAAATAAGCCCAGTACAGAAAGATGTAAGTAAAAATACCTATAATCCCATTCCTCAAAATAGTCATTGATTGCAATTTAGGCATAGTCTGTTGAAAATGTTTTAAAAATTATTTTTCTATTTTTATGCCATATTTAAGTTCATCTAGCTTGTCTGATTTTGTGTCCTCTTTTTTCATTCAGCATTAGCATATTAGTATCCTCCTTTCTTACAGTATTAAAGCATTAACATTTTCTGTGTTATTACGTAATGTTTATAAACATTTTATTGGTTACCCGTTTTCATAGTCTGTTTTCCCAGTGGCCCATTTTTTCTACCCACATAATCAACAGTTCCCCTGCACACACTCTAGTGGAGAGGTATATTATAGGTTATATATGATTGTGCCTGATTAGCTCTAAATTCATACCTTTCTGTCTTATCAAGAAAGTGATCATACTATACTTCCCTGCTCAATTTACTCTTCCCCTCTTCTAGATCATTTCATACCTTTTCCTCTCTGTTCACACCTTCATAACTTTCTCCTCCACCAACTTTATGCTCAGGTGGTGACCTTTTTTTCATAGCTAACTGAGCAAACTAAATCAGTCAGAAGAGAACGTCCCTAGATGTACTCCATCACTTCCACCCATGTGCTTATTGTCTGTGAAGAAATGTCTATGGTTCTGTACAAGGGTACTCCAAAAAGTTCATGGCAAAATAGAATTAAAAAATAATACAGATCATTCCATGAATTTTTAAAAGTATTTTCATGTATCTCACCACTTGAATATTAGATGCCAAATACTTCACTCCAGCACACCATCAATATTTCACTCTTTATAGAATCATTCACACATCAGTACAAGGAATTTTTTTTCCTTTCTTCCATCATAATCCACAAATAAACAAATACAATGCTTTTCTTGATTCCCTTATGGTTGCTCTCCCATTTCCTTTTTATCATTTGTGGCAAAACTTCTTGTATGAAGTATCCATATTCACTTTCTCCAATTCTTCACTTTTAATTCTTTCCTAAACCCACTATAATCAGGCCCTTGCCCTCGCACTTCACCAAAATTGCTCTCACAGAATTACCAATAACCTCAACATTTCTAAAATCACTAATAACTTCTCAATGTTACCTTACTTGACCTATCAGCACCATTTGACTCAGTTGGTCACTCACTCTTTTCTGGACACGCTGTCTTTACTTGAGCTCCAGGATGCCATACACTCATCATTTTCCTTTCACATCACTTGAAAATCTTTCTTGGTCTCTTATGTTGGGACTTCCATTTGTCTTCAAACTTTTAATCTAACAGTGCCTCACAGAGCTCAGTCCTTGGTCCTCAATATTCATTCAACTTCTTGGTGATCTCATCTAGTCTCATGGATAAACAAGATACCCCATAGGCAGCTTGAACTTAACATGAAGAAGGAAGAATATCATGGTTTCCACCCTTTAAACATGCTACTTCCATTATCTCTTCTTCCAGTAGTTCAGGCCACTTATGGCGGTTATCCATGACTCTTTTCTTCCTTTCATACCCCACATCCAATCCATGAGATAATTCTGCTAGCTCTACCTTCAAATACATCCAGCATCCTACCACTTCTCTCTGTCTCCACTATTACTGCCCTGCTTCAGGAGATGATTAACTTTCAATTGAATCACTGGATTATCTCCTAACTGCTTACAGCAATATTATATTAGAGTTGGGGAGAGGTGCACTTCTTCTGACCTCACACTCAGTTTCTATGTCAGGGTTAGTTAGTCTTTGTATATGGGATTGCTTTTGGGTAAGAATCATACTTATGGAACAGTAGGTTGATGGTCCCAATTGTGCACTCAGAATAGAGACTGTTACTGTAAGTGCTGCTGCTTGAGTAAAATGATTACAAAGATGCAAATATCAAGTCCCTGATTGTTTCAGGCAGGGTATTTCAACTGAGGACATGAGGAGCATGAATCAGAGCCTGTGTTAAGTAACAAGAATTAGGCCTGAGTGAAGGGTGCCCTTTGGGGGATAGGGAGCATGTATGCTTGAGAAGAACCCTTTCCCCCAGGAATTTCTATGCAGAAATGAGTAGGAGTTCTTTGTTGACACTGGTAATTTGGTTATGACTCATGCATAGGGCAAGTCAGGAGTAAAGAATCTCCTGTGCATAACTGGGGAAGTGATAGGAATGCTATGATGAGACAAGAACAAGGTCATTTAGAGCCAGCTGGGGAAGGCTTCCTTTGAGGTTGTATGCAACTTTGCAGCCAGCTGCCTGGATCATACTCAGAGACCCGTCATCTGAAATCCCAACAATATCTTTAAACATATCCCAAGCAGGCACAGAGACTGAGGGAAGGGGGCTCAATGCATTTAGGAGTAATTTATTTCCTTTAATTAGACTACTATCTCTTTACAGAATTACTAATGCAGCAATCTTTGTAGTCAAATTTGAGGGTATGAGAATTCTGAGACCCCGTTTTGCCCTTTAGGTCTTAATGACTCCATAGAGCAAAGACAATGGATCTGTAGTCCAAGAGATATGTTTTCACAGGAGTTAGGAACAACCTTTGGATGCTACATTGATGTTTTTTCCAAGCAGAGTCCATCATGACAGATTTTGCCGTTAAATTATGGCTGTCAGTACAGAACAATGCCTGCTGTGCTGGAATGTTCCAGGAGCGCCCACTGAGAGCACTAGTAATGAACAAATGATGGTATTTGGGGCAGTTCTGTTGCACTCTGTAGACCATCACAGGCATAAAGCTGTCTTGTTGACATTTTGAATGAGTGCAGGGAACGATTCAAAGTAGTTTCTTATAATTAATATTCACAAAAACTTGTCAATTTTACTATCTTCCCTAATAACCAAATTAATGGAAAGTGGGTCTTTTCCTTTATATTATGGATTACTCATCCAATGTACGGTCATAAGGATTTTGATGACATTATTAGATAATTCTAAATTTTATCAGCAATAAGAAGAAAAACAAAATATCTATCCTACAAAACATGGTAGAAGTAAACAAATTTGAGTCATAAATGTTAGAATGCTCATATCATTAATATTTCTAAAAATATTTCTCACATGCTATGGATGTTCAAAGAAATATTGGGTGCTTTACTATATGACAAGCATATTTTATTTATGCCTTAAACATCATCTTTTCTTTTAGTTTTTCCTAAAATATGGTTATTGCCATACTAGTTTCATAAATCAATAAATTATTATAAATAAGCAAAGAAAAAAAAAAGAAAAAGTAATATACACCAATTAATGAAGCCTTACAGGTAATGTGCTTCTTCTTGTGAAATTGGTTTTGTTCTAATATGCTTTCTTATAATTAAAAGATTAATTAGATTCATAATACCCTTTGAGGTAATCATCACTAAACCCACTTTATACTTAGGGGAATTGAGGTATGAAGAAACTGATATATCACAAGGTCACAACAAATTTATAGTTTCCAGAATAGAACCTTGAAATATTTATGTCTTGTTTCCATATAGCACTATGATATGCATTTGTGTGTCTGAGTGTTAGTCTTATTTTTGTGTGCCTATGTTTGTTCCTATGTTATTTCCTTATATTATAACTTTAATTAACTTTAACCTTCAGGGAAGGGAAAGATAATATCCCACCTCAGTCTATATTCTGGGGCCCAATATGGTGGCTATAAGTACTGTAAGAGTAGATAGTCCCATAAGAAGTTGTCAGGATAACCTGGGAAATAGTAGTTTCAAGAGTTTCACTAAGGATAGGATCCAACACATCCTCAAGGGAGCAGCGTGTCCAGATAAATCTCATTGGATTTATTATTTTAAGTCTCAGTCCCAGGGCTTATATCCCGGCTGTGTCAATAACTTGCTGTATGACTTTGAATAATTCACTGAATCTCTAGGGTTTTTTTTTTTTAGCACTAAAATCAGAGAACGCTCAGATTGTATGCAACGCAAAGTGACATTCCGTGGTGCTGGTTTGAAGGTGTACTGACAGTTAATCTGGATAATTAGATTTATTCTAATTGCTCTGGGAATTTAAGCTAATACATTTTCCTCCTCTGCTTTGCTGCTTTCCTCATATAACTTTATTTAGATTACTTCAGGGTTTTTGACCCACACTGACCTGATCAGTCAAGAAATATTTACTCCTATTTTTTTTAGCTGTGGTATTTACCTTTCTAGATGCTTTGCAATTAGTGGCGCTTCCGCCTGTGGTGGATAATATTATCACCGCAGAGAATAGCACTGACAGAGAATAGGAAGGGAACCCAGTGATTTAGTCCATTTGAATCCATTATCAAGAATTTTTAGGGGTTATATAATCCAGTTTCTTCTTGTTATATTCCCATGTTACAAATTAACCATCTGGCTTGGTAGAAGCTGCCTTCTAACTGTTTTTCATAACATTAGCCCTTGTGCCAAATGTTGGTTCCCATGGAAATGATTTAAAACATGCATTAAGATCTGGGAATGACTGTGTTTTCTTCATCTAAGGGCTTCTATTGTATTCTATAACATCGAAGTTTCTATTTTATTGACACTTACATAATTGTCACCTGTTGGAAACATTACCAGAATAGGGGCTGGGATTTGGGGGCAAGGACCTACTATCATGATTTCTATCTTCCAGGATTATAAATGTTGTATAATTATGGAGCAAACACATAGTACCAAATAGCTTAAGTCCTTTATAATTAATGAGTAAAATATTTATGAATTGTCCATAAAAAACATGATATTTTATTTAACAAATGTTTTAGGGGGAATTCTAAAGGGTTAAATCCCCCCTACTCTTAGAAAAATTACTTGACCAAAGCTATTAAAGGTTAAAGGCATTATTTTTTTATTGGCCAAACATACGCTTTTCAAACTGTCATGCTATGCCACACTTTGGCACCTTAGCTTTCAGATTACTAGGTTTTGGTACCCCAGTACCCTTTAGTGCCTTAATACTTTTCAACAAGCAGTTTTCTGGAAATAGTGTATATGAAACCCTAATGAAGGCTTTAGAATCTTTTTCATCTTGACACATGAAGAAATTTTCCACCTGAACTGATGAGTGTTCCTGGTAAGCTGGAGCAGTGGATCAAGTCCACTATAATACCAATATCCATTTTCAGGAAATTTGCTGGAATGGAAAAAGCAAACATTTAATTATTAACAGATGTTTAAATGAAATTCTCTTCTATGCAGTTAAATGATCCACAAACAATGAGTAAAAAGAGAAAAAGTGAATGTGTACAGGTGCATAAAAATGGCTTGTTATGGGACATAGACCTGTTTCAGGTAATTATCATATACACACATAAGAGGAAGCACCTTATTCATCCAGAGCTTGAGGGATATGAACTAGACTATAAATTCATTTTTCAAGAAAAGAGAAATCTTTTCCTTAATAATAGTAATAACACAAGCATTTTGGACTCTTACTGTGTTTGAGGTACTGTGGCAAACACCTTTCACACATTAATTTATTTAATTCTTGTACCAGACCTTTGGGGTAGGTAATATCACTGCCCCTATTTTACAGATGAGGAAACAGAGGCGTAAAGAGTATTAGCCTCTTATCTAGCCACTAGGTGGCAGTGATGAACCTGCGGTCTAGGTTTTTTGTTCATTACACTGCCTCTCATAGAGCTAATTCCTCAATGTGTAGCCATTTTGAATAGAACATGCTTCCTAACCTTCCTGAAGAGTATACACTGGACATAATTTAATTTTTCTCTGATGCATGGGAAATGACTTCCTCTGAGAGACCATCTGGACTAATTCCCACATTCTTCTAATCCCTGTTTACCTCACTCATCACCAGATGCCTAAATTCTCTGGATATTTATCTCCATGGAGCTTTGTAAATGACCTAATCTGACCCAATGCCCCTCCTACTCTGACCTTCCAAAATATTCCATTGTGTGATCTGGGACTCACAATTATCATCAAAGCCCTCACCATCATCAATCTCCTTCAAAATTTCTTTCATCAGATTTCATTGTTCTAAATGATATCTGGCTTTCTGCTGACAATACAGGCTCCCTGTATCCCTCCTCGGTGTCAAGTAATTTTTGCTTCCTCCCCATCATTTGTTCTTATACTCAGTAGATTTTAACACAAACTGACTGTTTGTGTCTCCCCTGAATTTATATGCTGAAGCCCAAACCTCTGATGTGATGGTATTTGAAGGTGAGGCCTTTGGAATTAATAAGGTTTAGATGGGGCCTCCATGATGGGATTAGTACTCTTTTAAGAAGAGGAAGACACCAGAGCTCGCTCTCTCTCTCACCAGGTGAAGAAACAGTGAGAGGGTGGCTGTTTGCAAACCAGGAAAACAGCCTTTACAGGGAAAGTCAATCAGGTAGCCCCTTGATCTTATACTTCTCAGCCTCTGAAATTGTGAGAAGCAAATATTCAGTCTATGGTATTTTTCCATGACAGTCTGAGCTAAGACAACTGGATTTCTGATTTTTTTTTTTTTTTTGTCCACTGCTTTTCCTGTCAGCATTCTCAGTATAGACAGTACGTCTCTCATATAGAGAGTATATCCATTTATTTCTTCCACCCCACTCCAACTACCCACTGCAGTAGACACTCCAAATCTTGTCATTAGCAGTAAGTGTCACAGCCCAAATCTCTGTTTTTAGGCACTCACTTTCTGGACAATGCTACCTATTTTTCACTCTTTTTACCTCCAACAGAAATCTTTTACCCAATATGAACTCTAACTGATTGACTCTACCATGTTTTATTTTCACTGGCCATTCTCTACCTCATGCCATTATTTTCCTCTTTACCGAGCTTATATAACATTCTCTAACATTAAAATCACTCCCTTGCATGCACTCTCAACCCTTTTGCATTTCTCTCCTCAGTCCTTGCCAGTTTCTCACATACCATGAGCCCACCCCTGAGCAGTTCAATGTCGCTAGAGGAAAACACGCAACTGGGCACTTAGCACTGCCTGGCAATCCTGCTACATTTCCCAATATATTTATTTTCTTATTCTTCAAGAGGATCATTTAAAACTTTTCCTCTCTTTACAAATCTTTCATAGCTCTCCTAACTTCTCACTTTCAACTGAAGGTCTCACATTTCATTTCACCAAGAAACCAGAAGGATTCAGATGACAATTAGTTCTCATTTTCTCACTACCAAGGCTAGCATTTCAAATTGTTATACCAGATCAATTGTTCCTATTGTAATGTGTCTACATGGGCCGTAGATCTCCACCTCCTCTTACATACTCAAAGATATTATTCCTACATTTTCCTCAACTTTCTATTCTTTATACTCAATTTATCTGATTTTATAAAATCATTCCCATTAGTGGCACAACTTGCTATAGTAGCTCCCATCTTAAAAATTAAAACAAAGTCCTTCATTAGAACCACGTCCTCTTTCTCCCTATACGAAGCATACTCCTCCTCCCAATTTCTCTACTTTCTTTTCTAATCAAGGCTCCTATCCTATTCTTACCACCCATAACTTTCAGATGTTCTTCTCCACCATACTTCTCCACTCTCCACCACTTCTTCTCTTCACTGAAACCATACATCTCAAGGTCACCAATGACGTCCATCTTTCCCAATTGCCTCTCCTCACATGTCTCATTTTTTTCAGGGGCAGTTGACATAATTGACCACTTCCTCATTTTTAAAATTTCTTCCCTACTCTTTGGAGGCCCCACAATTGCCTAGTTTGTTTGTTTTTTTTAACTCACATGTTTCACCTCATTTTCTCTTGCTGTCTTTCTTTCTCATTTCAAACTGTAAATATTGGAACATATTTTTTGAACCATCCTCTGCCTTCTTCTTTTCCCTATATATACACTTTTACTCAATGATCTCATCTAATATCATGATTTTGAACACAATTTATATACCTATAACTCTTGAGATCCAAACTCACACATCTAACTACGTACACAATACCTTCAGACTGGAAGTCTGCAAAACACCTTGCTTTTGGTGAATGAAGTATCCTCTTGTTCCTGTGTTCTCTTCACACACTATCTCTTCTCAAATTCTCCCTGACAAGGATCTTCAGTAGCAATTTGACAATGTAATTCCTGTAATCATTCTCGAAAGTTTATTAGTCAGCTTGCAGTTGACCAGGAATTCCTAGATGATTAAATGACTTTTTGTATGGAGAAATTTCAGGAGGGGGAAAAAAAAGTCTGAGACACCCCAAATATGCTGACTATCTCTTCATTGCTTGGAAGTTTTTATAATGAAATCAAAACTTTCCATTCAAGTTCAATTAAGTCAGTGAAAATGTTAGGCACTTTTACGTACATAACCTGATTTGAAACTCAAAGTAATGCTATCAACAAGGTGATATTTCTGTTTTACAGATGAGGAAACTGGAACTGAGTGATGTACTAACATTCCTAAATTCCGTATCATAAGCGAAGTAGCTAGGACGTAAATCCATGTCCTGCGTACTTTCACACTTCCAACTAATTGAGGGAGTTGTGTTTTTCATTTGTTATGTTTTGTTTATTTTGTTTGCTTTTTATGTATTAGCGATAAATTTAACAAAGCAAAAACTAAGCATTTGTCTGAATGAGTTTCAAAATATTTGATGCCAGAATCGATTACTGCTAGGGTGAGAGGGAGTTAAATGATAGGAGGGCAGGAGGGCACTAGAAACAAACTGTCATGGAAGATAAAAAACCTATAGCAAACTTTGCTCACTTCACAATTATAATAAAATATATGTTTGTGTGTATTTACAATGGACTAGAAAACTATAAATCCATGCAAAGATGAAGCTGAACATAAAAGTTATTTTATAAAGCCATAATAATTATGAATATCAAAGAATATCAACAATATAATAATATCCTCAGGTTGTTTGAATTCAGCTGGGTTAGTTGTTCATATGTTAACTAGCCTTGGACTATCTTTTAATTCAGGTCTTGTATTTTATTTTTAAAAATTGGCTTTCTGTATAAATCCTCACCCCACTCCTTCCATCTCATATGTTTAAACAACTTGTTCCAGATATTATCATACTTACACACAAAGATATACTTATATTCATATGTACGCAACTGCACATGAAGATGGGCCATGCTATCTATGTTATTTTGCAGCATACCTTTTTCTCTTAATATATCATAGTTACAGTTCTAGGTTAAGTACATATAAATCTAACTTGTGTGTGTTTTAAACACTTATATGGTGTTTAATAGTATGACCATACAATATTTTATCTAATTTTCTTTTGATGAACATTCAGATCTTAGTATTTTTACCTTCTTTTGCTATTGCAAACACTGCTGTACTGAATATCATTGCAACAATATTTTTGAGTACTCACATTTTTATTTCTACAGGATAGATTATTAGAATTTGAAATGCTTTCTCATAAAGTGTTCACATTTCCAATTTTAAAAGATACTGAAAGATTGCACAGCATTTTTTTTTTATAAATTAACACTAAAAAATGTACAAAAATGTTTGCTTACCTATACTCTCAGACAAAACTGGATGTTCTAAATCATCCAGGAAAAGTTTGTTAGGTTAAAAGTAATCTCCTCATTGTATTAACTTTTTTCTTTAACCATTATTGGAGTTTATTAGCAATGTATATCTTTTCTGTGAGTTTCCAGTGTATCACTCAGGGCCCTGGTCAAAAACATATAACATACTCAACTGCGGCAAATTAAGGAAGGTTGAATAAAAGGGATTATTTAAAGGTAAGTGTAATGTTTTAGAAAGCTGTTATCAAACTTTTTGGACTCCAGACTACCTTATACACCCAAAATACTTAAAGCCTCAATGACATTTTATTTATGTGGTTCATCTATCAATATTTAACATGTTGTATACTACAATTGAGTATTTTAATAACATTTTATTTTGAAAATTAATAAACCCATTATATGCTAATATATAAATAATTTCTGAGAAATAATTCAATTTTCCAAAATAAGATTAGTGAGAAGAGTTGCATTGTTTTACACTTTTGCAAATCTCTTTAATGTGTGGCTTAATAGAGTATAGTTGTACATATACTTGTTCATTCAGTCTGTTGTGGAAAGGGTAAATAACATCTTAATATCATCCTGAATATAAGTTTGATTTCATACACTCCCTGAAAGGGTCCCAGGTTCCCACAAGGTCTCTGCACCACATTTTGAGGACCACTGATTTAAGTATACCAGTAAGGGGTAATGCAGTATTCCAGGGGTAGTAACAACAAAGAGCTCTTACCACCACTAGGTCTGAAGGGGCAAGTGTAGCCTAGCTAACAGGGACTGCTGCCTGACAGGAATTGTGTTCTTTGGTAGAGAGATGTAGCCAACCCATAGTGACCTAACAGGAAGATAAGTGGGGGGAGAATTACTTTCCCTCATTGTCTACCTACCCTCATCTCCTACAGTGCCTCCTGTTGGCCAAACTGCACTAGAATTTAAGGGACAATGGAACCAATTGATGAAATCCATACAGGTCAACCTCACTGGGCATAGAACCATGAAAAGAAGAGCAGAGAGTGGATCTGTGAGGGCAAACAGGAGATACCCAATACATGCATTCCATTTCCTTAGCCTTTTTTAGTGTCTTTTTATTGGACTGTGGAGGGCTTTGTTAATACTGGAATAGATTAATCCTTTGTTAACTTGTAGCATTTTTTTTTCCTCTTTGGGATCTTTGCTCACGATATTTTTCATAATATTGACTTGCTTTTATATTTTATGTACTTGAAGCCTTTTTTTTTTTTTTTGTTTCCTTTTGGTTTCAGTCAGTGCTCACCATTTGAAATTCATATATGTGAAATATTTAGATATATTTTCCAATAACTTCATATTTTATCTTAAGTCTCTGGAATACATTTATTTGTATATGGGCAAATATAGGAGTTTATTTACATTTTATTTCAAAATTGTTCCAAGGTCATTTAATTAAGATCCATCTTCCTCAGTGATTTGAAATGCCACCTTTATGATATATTCAGTTTATAGAGAGATGTGAATCTATTTCTGAATGTTTTATTTCATTTTTGATCTAGTTGTCATTCTTTGTTCCAGAACTGCTCCTAAAGTTTCAGCTATAATACCTTTATAGTATATTTTAATTCTATTGGGGTATCATCATTGTGTGCACATATACATATATTTCTCAGCTTGTCAATATTTTTTAGTGAGAAAATGCAGCCTCTGTTTAAGAACCAGGTAGGTCTTCCTGTGGAAGGGTCGGTGGGGGAAAACATGTCCTTCAAAATATGAACTTTGTGATCTACAACTGTGAGGGCTTTCTTTTTCTCTTTTCTTTTTTTACTTACCTTTAGATCATCAACTGGATTTTAGAAATTTCAGTTGGACACAGATAAATGACCTCTCCAAGAAGTCTGTATGTGTCAGGAAAAAGTAAGGAGGAGGAAACAACTTTGTGCTTCTAAATTACCTATTGTTGTGCTGAGTGGCATACCTTTTTGAGATACAAAACTGAAAAATCCAAGCTATAGGGATTAGGATGTTCAAGATTATATATATATATATATATATGGAGACAGAGGCTGAGAAAAATAAAAGATCCAGAAAGCAAGATAATGAAGTGAGACTCACCAAAGGGAGGAATAAACCTGTGAAAGCCAAGTAGACAAGAGAATTTTGAAGGGAGAGAAAGAGAAGAGATCAGAGCAACCATAGCTGACCATGGGATTAAAACAAAGGGAAGGGTGAAAAAAAAATACAGGATGTTTGACTGTGTAATTACTGCTAATTTCTTTTTTTGTGTGTCCTCAAGAAACCATCTATAAAGATGTACACTGCTTTTAAGAAATTTTTGGAGTCCAATTGGAGTTTCACTTCCATGTGTCCCCACGCTGACAGGCTTTAAAGTGGGGATGAGAAAGTCTGATTTTGTATGGGTTATAGCCATGGCCATTCGCTATTGTCATTGACGTTCCCAACTTCCTGCCAAGAGCTCTGTTACTATAGATTATAACTTCAGTTGATCATAAAGGAGGGAAAAATGTGAATCTGTTACTTTTGACACTTGTTTACTGTTCCAGTAAAATCTCCAGGGTCGAAATGTGTCAAAATTTCTGAGTTTTGAATGTAGTTTTTTATTGGTGTCATCTTTATCTCTCATCATTAGACATAGTCATGAGTTAAAGTTCAGAAAGCACTTTTGCACACATTATCTCATTTCCTCCTCACAATATTTCTGTGAGATAACAGAAACAGAGCTGTATATGTGTGTGTGTTTGTGTATATGTGTGTGTGTTTAATCATAATTTTAAACGAAGGAACTGAATATAATAAAGGTTTAATAGGTTGACTCTATATGTCTATTTAGAATTACCTGCCTGTGTGTGTGTGCGTGAGTGTTTGTGACATACTTGTTATATATACCATGTTTTTTTCCTACCAATTGAGTTCATTACTGGTTTAACATGTACATTTTCTGGTCGAATCAAAGTTTCACCTTCATACAATACACAGTCATAAAATGAGATTTTACACACTGATGCAATGAATAATTATATTCAATCATTTTCGTGACTGGTTCTATTTTAATTCTGACACCTATATGTTTTACAGAGCTCCAAGCAATATGCTTTCTCTTTTATATTGGTTAT
Organism: Galeopterus variegatus; assembly: GCF_000696425.1. Lineage (NCBI taxonomy): Eukaryota > Metazoa > Chordata > Mammalia > Dermoptera > Cynocephalidae > Galeopterus > Galeopterus variegatus. Next base: position 1,283,999 of record NW_007726130.1, on the reverse strand, counting down.
GACAACAGTAATAATTTTTGGAGTTCAATTTTAATGGAAAGATTAATTTACTAATTTTATATAATGGATGGCTGTGATAATAAAAAAATGAATCCTTAAATTATTTGTTGAATCTAACTTATCAAATGCTGCACCATGGCATCATTTTACATGTAAAGTTTATAATTAAGTAAAAACTAACATTGAATGTACAAAGTTGGGTAAACATTGGACCTGTATCATTACCTAAACATATGCAACATCAGGCATGTACCTTTCTTTTATGTACTATTTCTTAAGTTGAACCCATTGCTATGATGGTCTGTTTCCATTTTTGTATCATTTTCCTAATGGTACTTTATACTGAATAATCCTTGAAATAGAAGAACTTGTTTTTGAGAGCTATACAAAATTGTATAGTTATAACTTATTATAGTCTTTTGAATTTACATATAACATGAGAGAATATTAAATGTTTAAACTTTTACTGTGGACAAGCTAGCTGGAACTAATGAATGATGGATGTTGGCAGGATTTCACAGGTGTTTGTTGCTCTTCCATTTTCTTCTTGCTCGCCTGTCTGGAATGTACCTCTCAGATCTCTTCATGCCCAGAACTTTACCTCAATTCTTTCTTCTTGGAACAGCACCTGATTGCTCTGGCCAAAAGAAGGTCGTCCTTCTTTTCACACCAGAACCATTTTTTCTCTGCCTCTCTTTTTGCATGTGCCATTTCATATACTACTTTACATAAATGCCTATCATAGATTTTATACTAGATTGTGAATTCCTGGAGCATAGAATCTGCATCCTATTTATCTTTCTACCCCCAGTTGCTGTACACATAGTATATTAGCTTAGTAGAGCTGCCCTAACAAATCACCACAAACTTGTGAATTAAAGTAACAGAAATGTATTCTCTTACAGTTTTGGAAGCCAGAATTCCAGAGTCAATGTATCAGCAGTGCCATACTCTCTGGAGGCTCTAGGGGAGAATATTTCCCTGTCTCTTCCAGCTTCTGGTGGTCCCAGGTGTTCCTTGTTTTGTAGCCACATTGCTCCAAACTCTGTTTCTACATGGCCTTCTCCTCCCTGCATCTCTCTGTGTCTCAAATATACCTCTCATTTCTCTTATAAGGACATGAGTCACTGGACTTAGGACCCATGCTGAATCTGAGATGATTTCATCTCAACATCCTTTATTTAATGATATCTGCAGAAATCTGTTTCCCAAATAAGGTCATATTTGTAGGTCCCAGGGGTTAGGACATGGACATGTCATTTTGGGGGCCACTATTCAACCCACTACATGTAGCAAGTGCTCAATCTCTCTCTCTATATATACATATATTTATTGATTTATATACACACGTATGTATATACTTTTGTAAAAGAACACTGCACATTTTCTTTGACAAAATTGTGCTCTGTTTTACATATTACCAGAAGCATAGTGGCTTAATACCATACCCATTTATTATTCCAGTTTGTTTTCTGTGGGTCAGGAGTCTATGCACAACTTAACTAGGTCTTTTGTTCATGGTTTGCCATCAAGTTGTTGGCTAGGGCTAGGATGTCATCTGAGGCTTGGGGTTCTCTTCCAAGATCACATAATTGTTGGCAGAATTAATTTCCTTGCAGCTGTAGAGCTCAGGGTGGCATGCTGCTGCTACAGGGCCAGAAGGAGAGCATCTGAGACCTCAAGGGAAAGCTTACACCCTCTTTTAAAGGGCTTCCAACTATTAATCCAGAGCTAACCAGGATTATATCACCTTTGATTAATTTAAAGTCAACTTATTTGGGTACATACTATAACCTAATTAAGAGTGATAAGACAAGGAGGTGGTGGAGATCCTGGGGACCACCTTATAATTCTGCCTACTGCAGATATATATTCTTTTTATTTTATCAAGTTCTTGTCCTGATTTAATGTGAAATAATTTTAAATTTCACACGCTAGATATTTTCAGAGTTTCTTAGATGTATCTGACAATTCTTTTATTCTAAGGAAAAGAATCAGGCCCAACATATTGTTCCAGTGTCAAAATTCAGATTCTAAAGACTCTAGCTCATAGTAAAAAAAAATATGTTTACGCAAATATTATGTTCAAACCAAGCAGCAGATAGGCTTGGATAATAAACATGGCCACTGCCTAGATTGTGGGATAGAATTGCAGCCTGGTTTTTATAATACAGTATCCAGAAGGAAGATCTCAAATGGAGTCAGCCAATATAGGAGGAAATATGCCACAATTAAAGAGGTTAGTGGGGACACTAAATTCAGCAGCATTAGGCCAAATGAGAGGAAATGGGATCAAGTTACTGGCCCTTGCCTCATTCTTGGCTTCTGTGGTTCTTTTTCTCATACTTGTTTACTTGGTCCTCTGCCAGCTGATTTAGTTCCCATATATGAGAATAAGAATTGCAATAGGTTTAATCTTTTGGACAATTATAATCAATTGGGAATGCAGTCATCTAGAGCATTGGGTTGAAGAGAATTCTGAGTGCATGCCTGAGCTTAGCTCCACACAAAATTCATGAAAAATGACTTGTTTGAACACTAAGGGAGGAGAGAAAGCAGAATTATATCACATATTGACTATCTCTTCCAGATATCTTGCTTCCACCTCGATTTTCACTTCAGAGCACTGGATTATTAACTTGTTCACCTGTCTCTGAGATCCTGAATCCCTGTATGGGTATTCTGTCAACAATTTGGCACATCTAGACTCTGTTTTCTCTTATTTCCTCCCATGCATCCCTCCCTTCTCCATTTGAGCCCTGCTCCTGTAATTTAGTATATGGGTCAGAATTTGGGTTTGATTAAAAAATATGTTCTTTGAAAACAGATTTTGTTAAAGTTCAGATAATAAATTCTATTCTGGGAGAACCATGTGTCGGTTATGATTAGGTGCATTGTTATGGACTGAATGTTTGTGTCCTTTCTAAATTCAAATGTTGAAATCCTAACCCCCGATGTGAAGGTATTAGGATGGTATTAGAATGCTACTGGTATAATTAAATAATGAGGGCAGAGCCATCATGAATGGGAGTATTACACTTACAAAAGGGACCCCAGAGAGGTCTCTTGCTGTTTTTCTGCCATGGGAGGACAACAATATGCAAACCAGGAACTGAGCTTTCACCAGACACTGGATCTGTTAGGACCTTGATATTGAATTTCCCAGCCTATAGAACTATGCGAAATAAATGCCTGTTGTTTAAGTGGCCCAGTCTATAGTAAATTGTTATAGTAGCTTGAACTGACTAATACATTCATATAAGTGAAAATAAAAATAAATTGCTTAAACAAAACATCCAATGTTAACAACGGTTTTACAGTTATTAGAGACTCAAATTTATTTAGGTTTTTTTTTTTGTTTGTTTGTTTTTGTCCTCTTTGCTTCGTTATTCTTTGTATGTGGTCTCCACCTCCAAGGTTACCTTGTGGTCACAGATGATTACTAGAGTGGCAGACATCACATCCACTTTCTAGTCAGGAAGAAAGAAGATGAGGAAAGGCAAAGGAGGCACTTCTCACTTCAGTCAGCTCATTTTGAGGAACTTCCACCCAAACCCCACCAAAAAACATTCATTCATTACTCATTTAAAACTCCTAACTTCCAGAAAGATGTGGAATGTAGTCTTTTAGCTAGTACATTGCCCCTGGAATATAATCAGGACTCTTTTAGTAATAAAGAAGGGGAAATTAATATTGATTTAGCAATGACACAGCCACTCTGTATACAGTTGCAAAACCATATTTTAATCTCTATGAGATGCTTCAGAGGTGTGACATCTTGAAAGATGAACCTCATCCTAGAATATGATCAAGATTTCATTGAACTAGTATTCAGAGAACTAACGTTTTCCCTTTTGAATTAAATAAAAGAATGTTGGTCAAAGGGTATAAACTTTCAATAACAAGAGGAATAAGTTCTGGAGACCTAATGTATAGCATGCTGACTATAATTAATAAAAATGTATACTTGAAATTTGCTAAGAGAGTAGATCTTAAGTATTCTTAACACACACTCAAAAAAGGTAACCATGTGAGGTAATGAATATATTAACGAACTTGATTTTGACAATCATTTTACAATGTATGTGTATATCAAAGCATCATGCTGTACACCATAAATATATACAATTTTTATTAAGCAATTATACCTCAATAAAGCTGGAAAAAGACTAAAAGAAACAAAATGTTTCTTTTTTTTTATTTCTTCATTCAAAAATACTTATTGAGCATCTATTCTGCTCTGTATGTGACCCTCAGAACAATGGTTCTCAACTGGGGATGATTTTACCCCCCAGGGCACATTTGACAATGTCTGGAGATATTTTTGGTTGTCACAACTGTGGAGATGCTATTGGCACCTAGTGGGTAGAAGCCAGGATGCTGCTCAACATAAAATGTATGAGATAGACCCTCATAGCCTAGGATTATGTAGCCTCAAACGTCAATAGTGCTGAGGTTGTAAGAGTCTGCACTAGATATACAGCGATAAGTAAAAGCATAGTTGTTGTACTCATGAAGCTTAGACTCTATGGAAGATTGATATTATTCGGGAAAACAAGTAAAATAATTTATTAATAGCAGTACGTTCTATGATAGAAACTGCCAGAATTTTGTGATAGATAATAATGGGGGCGGGGGTGGGGAGGGAGTAGAAGAAGAGGACATACTATCCAGAAAAGCCTCTTTGTGCAGGTGACATTTGAGCTAAGATGTCAGGGATGAAGAAGACACAGTCATACAAAAAGAGGGTATGCTCAGTTTTTAAAATCCTACTATGTTCTTGGTATTGTGCTTAGCATGGGAGCTATAACACTGAGCACATCATACATGGTCTGTTTTATGATGGGAGTTCCAGTCTACTCAAAAAAACAACATTTAACAAATAATTATACAATTAGATATTTACATTTGACTTTTAATTGAGAATAAGTTATTATGAGACCAGCCAATGATAGGTAAAACAACTTAAGATTTTAGAAAAGGAAGGTGTTTCTGAAGAAGTAACTTTCAAACTGAGAACCCAAATTTTGTGATGATTTTAGCCAGATGTGAATGATATTCTTCCTGGCACAAGGAACTATATGTACGAAGGCACTGAGATGGGAAGAATTTAGTGATTATTAGGAATGAAATGAGGGCAAGTATGCCTGAAGTACAGAGAGTGAAGAAGAGAGTAAAAAATTTGATATTTTTGGATGTTTTTAAAAAGGGGTGATAGCATGATCATATCTCAGTTGGTAAAAAGCTTGCTTTGGGTGCTGCAGGATAAGGGATAAGGTTGGAAGCACAGAGATAATCTAATAAGGTATTGCAACAATATTGGCAATAGAGTTGCTCTATCATGACAACTGCTGTAAGACCTGTTATGACCGCACTATGAAAAGTCAAAAGCAAACACTTAACACATGTTTTTGAGGAACTGGAAAAGGGGGAAGGGAAAACTTTCCATAGGAATATATATTTATGCTATTTGGGCTGATTTAAACAGGGAGAGACAGTCTTGTTTTGAGTAAAGGAAACATCATTGACAATGCTACAAATTCCAGAAAACACTTTGTTCTTTTGTGGTATAATAAGTTGTCTACTGAGGCTGGAACAACAGTTATGTGGAGAGTTGCAATAGAGAAGAAGCCTGCGAAGGTAGAGTGTAAGCAGATTGTGAAAGGTTTTGCATGAATTGGCAAGACGTTTGGATTTTATTTTGGAAGCAACAGAGAGATATATTAAAATCGTGTGCTAATATAATTTAGTATGCATTTTGTTTCATATTTCACATTTACTTACCTATACTGACAATTAAAATGGCATCACATATGCAAAAAGTCTTGTATACTGTTAAGTAACATTTAAATTTAAGATGATCCCGCTATTACCATTTATTTTTATTAGTAGTAATAATAATAAACCTGAAAAAGATTTTGGTTACTGTTGCTCTTCTTAAGAAGAGATAGTACATTTAATTACCAGTTACTCCTTAATATAATTAAGTACTCTCTTACACATATCACCATACTTATGTTGTTGTGCATCACAGTTTGAAGAACATTTTGGTGAAGGATAATAAGGAGAGCAAAATTTTACTTTGAGTGGGTTTACTTAAATTTGAGAGTATACAAAGAGGGTAATGCATACAAGTGACTTGCTCAGAATGAAAAAAAAAGAGTCATTGTGTAGTCTTAAAACAATTCTAATTATATAAAACACAAATTATTTATTAGCTTAGCAGGCCAAAAATCTGATTATTATTATAATTCCATCCATTTTAGAAAATGTGCAATATAATATTCTCCACATTACAAACATGAACATATTATTACTAATCATCATGCTGTGTTTGCATTTTTAAATCAAATTCACATTTGAAAAGCAGTATCTTCTCAGATGATCTGCTTCTCCTCAATCCTTGTGATACATTTGAATTCTTCAAAAGGTTTTCTGTATTCTTATTTTCATTTGACTTATATGACATACCATGAGCAGTAATGGTTAGTCCAAGCATAAAAATCATGGCTACAGCAATGCTCCCCATAAAATATTTACAAAAGACTGCATATATAAAGATGCCTCCAATACCAAGAATCAGGAAAAACCATGAAAACACATGAAGACAACCTCTATTATGTTTTCTAGGAAGGCAACGGGTGTGTGTGTGTGTGTGTGTGTGTGTGTGTGTGTGTAAGGAGAAACTTAAATTCTTGCAAGATTTTATTGATTATCTCATGATCTGTTACATAAAACATTTAACACTTGACCAAACACATAAAAGGGGAAAGGGAAGAAGGAAATTACCTTCTTTTATATTCCAACTATTTGCTAGAAACCATGCTAGGTTATTTTCATGCTTTATCTAATATTCATAATAGTAAGATCTCTTCACTTTACAGATGAAGGGCCTGAAGTTCATAAATGTCAAAAGGTCTGATGACACAAACATTCATCTAATTATTAGGCTAATAAATAATTTGTGTTTTATATAATTATTCAAAGTTTAAGTTTCTTGCTTCTTATGTTATACCATACTATCTCTTTCCAGAAATGGTGGACTATTCTTCCCTATGACAGAAAACAATAAAGTGCATGGTTAGATGTACTAATGAACCTTCTGAAATGTAACCCAGATTTATTTAAATTGTTTTTGTGTTTGTAAAGTTTTGTTATGTTGAAGTTCTCAGAACACATTTTTTGGGTCTGTGTTATTTATTCTTCCAACAACTCTGGAATGAAAAAAAGAAATAGTTTCTTATCTATTTGCCTATTTGGGACAAAGTTTTTATAATAGGCTGCCTCACATTTTCATTTATCAAGCTTATTTGGTGTCCTAAAAAATAAATATTTGTATTTTACGGTCTTAGCCAGAATATTTGTGTAATATTTGCCTAAGTGCCAGTGTAATACACCCTTGAAATTAGTTTGCCCAAAATGTTGGATCTCACATTTGCATCTAGTATTGTGGATTTGAAAAGTGTTTTTTTTTTGTGTGTGTGTGTGTGTGGTTTACTGATAATTCACAAAACTGATGCTTTCTTTGTGAATTATTAATGAATCACTAAAGGTATAAAAAAGCCTCAAATTATTGTTTTAAACTTAGTCGATGATAAACGAGTAACTGAGTGGTGGAGGTAAAAGGTATTAATCTGATTTAAGTAGCAATTTATTGTTTTTAAGAAAAAGGAAATAATTTAATGATAATGAAATACCTCACATAAACTAGTGTATTGTGTTTACTTAAGATTAAAACTTGAAAAAACACATCTGTGTATGTCTAAATGTATATAGCTTCTTCAAAAGAGAGTTGCATTTTCATTATTGAATTGTAGTAGATATTTTAAGGAGAACAAATTGGGAAGACATCTGATTGATAGGTGATAATGAGGTATTCTCTTCTGATTGAAATGATGGCACTTAAAAATGCCCTAATCACTACTTCCTTTATCACAGAAGTAGAAAAATTTAGGCCAAGGTCTAATTTCAGTCCAGAGTAATGTATGGCTTTGTTTACTTATCTTTATTTTTTAGGATTTATTGATTTTTCCTCTTGTGATTTTAATTTTGTAAAACATATGAAATATCAGCTATAAGTATTTAAATTAGGTAAGTTAATAATTTTAATATAGTCCTTGAAATGTAGTATACTAGCTGCTAAAATGCCTTGTTTATATTTTTCCAGCTTCACTGAGGTCCAATTGGCATTACAAACCTGCACGATTAATACATGCAATTTGGTGAGTTTAAACATATGTATACACTTGTGTTACCATCACGACAGTCTAGATAATAAAGATATCCATCACCTTCAAAAGTTTCCTTGAGTCCGTTTTTTTCTTTGTTTTTTGTGTTTTTGTGGCAATAGCACTTAACATGAGGTCTACCATCTTGACAAATTTTTAAGTACACAATACCTTATTGTTAACTATAGGCACTACATTTTATAGCAGATCTCTGGAACTTAAGTGTCTTGTTTAGCTGTAACTTTATACTCATTGAATAATAACTCCCCATGTACCTTCCTAATCCCCTGATAACGATCATTCTTTTTTAACTTTGACTATTGTAGATGCCTTGTACGAGAACCATGCAGTACTTGTCTTTCTGTGACTGTCTTATTTCACTTAGCATAATGTCTTCCAAGTCCATCCATGTTGTTGCAAATGGTAGTTTAAAATGCCTTGTTTAGTACTTAATTATCATCAGGGTTTAATACAGTTCCCCATTTACTTTCCAATATTAGATTACCACAGTGGATGGGTACAGTTTACACAAAGGTACCAAGGTGTATATAATGAACAAAACTTCACCTGAACTTGAATTTGCCTCTTTCAGATTTTTGAGTTTTCTACAACTAGTTAATTTACTGCTAGCTGTAGTACTTGTTTTTAGTTCATGAGAATACTAGCTATGAGTCTGTAGTCAGAATTTACTAAATGACAGGTCTGCAACCTGAGAGAGAGAGTATGTTTTTGACTGTGCATAATGTGAAAATAGAGCACAGTCTTCAGGCAAAGTTAAGTTCTGGATTAAGGCTTTCATTTTCAAAGGCAAAAGCCATCCACAGTGAATGCTCCCTGAGTTTCAATTGAATTCAGGAAACAGTTACTGTGTACCTATGAAATTTAAGACATTGTGTAAGGCACCAAAACATTAAAGAAATGGGTTTAACACATTCTCTGCTCTCAAAAATCTTTCACTTAAACATTTAATTAAGACTTACGGAAATTTGGTGAATAAGGAAAATATTCATTATCCGTATTACTCTTGATAACTCCTGAAAATTCAAAACAATCATGGAAGAAACAACTCATGTAATATGTTTAAAACATGTGCAAATTAAAAATAATATATTAGTATTTATTGCATCTTAAATGTCCACAGTTAACCAAGAGATTTTCAGCCAAACTATATTTTTAAGATACATTCTTCTTAAGGCATTTTTATTGACTAGAAATCAATACTGCAGTAATAATTTTAGGCTTCACATTAATATAATACACAACTATAAGTCAATGTTATACTGGAGAAGTAATTTATAAAATTCTACTCCAGGTCATTGTTTCACTGCCCTCTTCCCAACCGGATTCAAGATTTATGTAGGCATACTGTTTTTCATGCTGTCTGGCTGTGTATCCTTCATGAAAATTTAGTAGGGATTTCAAAGGGTGTCACATAAAATTCATAGTGTGGTATGTGAAGGGTATTTCAGATCATGAGTACAGAATTGTAAAAAGAGTGACTATGAAATAGTTCAAAGTAGTGGACTGACAGATTTAGATTCCCATAATAAATATGTCCTAATCAAAAAAGCTAAACAATTTCAACTTAAACCTTGTATATTATTATATAAAATGTGGCAATAGAGAAAATATAAGTTCTCTATTCAGAAACTACCTTGTAAATCATACACCATAAGAAAGATATTAGAGTTATGTGAGAATCTAAATTATTATTTCAGCTACTATTTCTATCATTTCTATGAGAAAGTTCTCGAAAATAAATATAATATTATATTATTTTGTTCTAGATGTTATCTTAAATATGAAGTTCAACCTTTTTTTTCCTGATGATGTAACTCAATAACCAGAGAGATAAGGTCACAGACAAATATACTTAGATTCAAAACAAACATTAAATTAGGTAAAAACCCTGATGCTGCTAGAAGGTTTGTTAGCCACCAAACAAAAACCATCTACCTTAGTTATTTTTAAGCATGTCATAGAATTATTAATTTGCCATTAGCTGTTCTTTTTTTTTTTATCTTTACCAATATTACTTACTGGTTTCTGTGCATATTGAATGTTGTCAATCACAGATACATGTATTCACTTTATACCACTCATATTTTTATCTGATGCTTTCCAGATGAATCTAAAGTATGAACTAAGCCTAAATATCAATGATATTTTAAAATTTGATCCACAGACATGACCAAATTCCAAGCTTAGATGTGTTTATCTGTGAATGCAGTTTAAGGTATTGATAATTTCTGTTTATTAAAAAGGAGCCACATTGAAAAGCAGAATTTTTTAAGTTATTCAATTAAATTTCTTTATCAAGAGGGAACACTGGATTTTATATCTCTAATTTGTAGTTAAGAGCAACAGTTAAGGTCGTTTGGCTACATTATGAGCACAGATGCTGCTATTGCCACTACTGCTATTAGTGCTCCTATTTATTGAACACTATTCCATGTCAGGCATTGTCTTAAGCATATTGATACATTTTAGAATTGCCACAAGAACTCTAAGGGATAGATAGTATTATTCCCATTTTTAGATGAGGCAATTGGGATTCAGTGTGATGAAATACATTGCCCAAAATTACATAGCAATAAAAAGCCAGAACCAGTCTTCAAACCCAAGTCTCTCTGACCCTAACGTCTATGCTATAGGAAATTTTCACAATTCTTTGGAAAATGCTCATTGTTCTAACAGTTGTGTTGAACGTAGAATATTTACAATAAGTTTTAGGGTACTGAATAAAGAGGAAACTGTTCATAGGAAGGCCTTCAGAAGTTTGTGGGATGATTCATGGTATGCCTTTGAAATGACACCAGATGGTAACTAAGATACACAGGAAGGAATGACAATAACCAGAAAAGATAAATACTCATATGTGGTGGAATCAAAAAGGCAATCTTTAAATTTTTTTCTTAATCTCTTTGAACGACAGCTAACTCTTCAAAGCAAAAGTAATAACCTTATATTATGGAGTTTGCTGCATGTGCAAATGTTAAATATATGAAAATGATAGCTCTCAAAATTGGACAAATAGATTTTTTTTGTTGTAACATTCTTACATTTACATGAATCTGAACAATATGAGCTCTAAGTAGGCTATGACATATCAACTATGCCTTCTGTAGTCCGTACAGAAAACATTTGAAAAGGATGCAGAAGTTATAGTTATAAATGCAATAGATTTATTAAAATAAAATATTAAAAATATTTCATTAACCCAAAATATAGCAGAAAAGGAGTAATAAAGAAAAAAATTGGGCAGTTAGAAAATAAATAGCAAGTCAGTATACTTAAACCTATGCACATTGATAATGAAATAATTACATTAAATACAAAACAACTAGGCAAACTGATTAAAGGCAGAAATTGTTATATAAATGAGCTAAAGATGGACACCTGGACACCGTATGCTGGCCCCTAGGTTGTTTATTTCTTCACAGCAGGTTGAGACCTGTTTGCTGAAAAAATTACTGGTGCCAAATTCCAATTTTTACTATCCCAATTATTTTAAAAATAACCAAGCAAGCAGATTTTTAGCCATTCAAGGCCTGCTTACTTTGCATACCTTGCAAAACTTCACCTAACAGCTGTTACTGATTAAAATAGAGCCTTATAATTATGATGCCCCAAGCTGGTATGGCCCTTCAGAGCTCTCCGACTCAGAGAATCCCCAGTGTGCTGCTGAGGACCATCACCTAAATACTTCAGGTCTCTCTCTGATCCCTTTTCCCCCTCCCCCAGGAATTCCCTTGCCCTCCTCCCCTTCTGGATAATGGCCCCCAGGCCATAGACTCTGGATAATCTTGTACTGTAAGGAACTTCCCCTGTCATGCAACCCTGTCCAAGTGCCATCCAATAAAGCTTGTTGTGTTTTGTTACCTCGGTGTCATATCGTTTATTTATTTATTTATTTTTTTTAATCAGCTCCCAAATCCCTCAAACAACACTTGACACCATGCTTTATGCAAGAGATGTAGATGTTGATGTAGTAATTAAACACACATTTTGATAAAAATGGTCATCAAAATAGGATGCTTTTTTTTAATATATTTAATTTTGAAAGAAGTTTATAATTAAAAATGTTGTAAAACCAGTACAGAGAAATCGTACATACCCTTCACCAAAATTCATCCAATTCCCCTAGTTTTCGACATTTTACCATGTTTTCTTCATATCTCTCTCTCTCTCTCTCTCTCTCTCTCTCTCTCTCTCTCTCTGTCTCTCCCTGTCACCCCTTCTCATCTCTCCTTTCTCTCACTGTGTGTATATTGTGTTTACATATACACACACAACTGTTCTCTGAATCATTTGAGAATAAGTAGCATTCCCTAAAAATTTCAGTGTGCATTTTCTCAAAACAAAGACACTCTCTAAAACATGGCATTACAATCATCCAAATTAAGACATTAATAAATTACCATACTCTCAAAAAATATGCAGCTCTCACTCATATTTTACTATCTGCCCCAATAATGTCTCCTTTATTTTTCTGATCCAGAATACAATCTAATGTGTTGCAATACATTTAGTTGTCAAAACATTTTGGACTTTTTCAATCTGGAAGAGTTCATTAATCTTGCATAGTTTTTCAGTAACTTGACAGTTTTAAAGGATTCATGTATTACATTTTGAAAGATATCCTCTCACCTGGGTTCGTCCAACATTTAATCATGACAACATTCAGGCTACCCATTTTTGGCAGAAATAATAATGTACCATTTTGGTGAATTACACCATTTATTTGTTTATGCATTTATTACCATAAGTATGAAGATTTTAATTAATATTTTACTTCATGGACCATAACTATTAATACAATTATTTGATTTCATGTGTAAACTGCTACCAATTTGTCTAGAGGGAGCCCCCTAAGGATGAATTCTGTATGCTTTTGAGCACTTCTGAGCATTTCCCTTACTTTAGGGAACCAAAAGATATTTCAAGTTCATCTTGTTATTTCTTCGCCCCAGGTCTGAAATCAGCTGTTTCTCCAGGGACCTTTGGTTCCTTTTGGTGGAAAATAGTACTTGGAAACTAAGACCTGGGTGCTAGGTGTGCTGATTACTACTTAAGTATAAACTCTTTCCAACCATCTCAGAAGACAGAATTAGTAAATATATACATGTGCATGGAAACACAGACACATACACAAACATGTACATGTATATTTTTTTATGTTAATCCAATCAGGGCAGTTTACTGTAGTAATGGAGTAGAGCAGATAAAAGTGCTATTTTTATACCAACCTATGCAAGACAAAACAAAAGAAAGACATTTGTTGTGTAATTCAGCACACATTATGATAAAAATGATCATCAAAACAGGAGTAGAAGAAAACTTTCTCAATTTGATTAGGTAGATCTTTTTAAAAACCTCGCTATTAACATATTGAGCATTTCCCCTAAATTTGGGAGCAATATTAAAATGTCTACTTTCATCTCTACTATTAAACTTGTTTTGGAGAGCCTGGCCAATGTAGTAGGACAAGAAAGAGGAATAAATTACGTACCAGAAAGGAAAAAGAGAAGCAGTCTTCATATGGCAGAGTTGTTTACATTTTAAAAATTCTAAGGAACTTACCATAAATAAAAAGAACTGCAACTAACATTTAGCAGGATGGCAGGATACGAGGTCAGTATTAAAACTTAATTATGTTTACATATACTAACAACAAAAAATTAGAAAATGAAGTTTAATAAATTCCATTCTACTTAGAATAGCATAAAAAGCATAAAATACTTGGGAAGAAAGTCAATAAAAATATGTAAGACCTGTATATTGAGATTTCTATCTCATTGCTGAGAGAAAGAAGGCCTAAATTAATGTAGAATTATACCATGTTCATAAAATAGAATATTTAAAATTGTTAAGATGTTAATTTTTCCACCTTTAATTGTTGGGGAAAAAAACTATACATTGAAAGAAATACCAGTCAAACCTAAAAAGGCTTTTGGATAGATATTCACAAAGTTATACATAAAGAACTTCCCTAAATTAATACTAAGACAACAAAAAGCTTTGAAACTTCACTAAAAAAAATGCAGATGGGAGCAAGATGGCCTACTAGAAGGATACATTGCTTGTCTCTCCCGCAAGGATGAAGATTACATCTAGTGTGCAGCTATACTTAGATGAGAAAAACAAAAGGAAAGAGCTGGAAAACACCAAGGGAGTGGCGGAGATTTTGGTGAGTGCAGAAACTCAGGACAGTCAGAAAAGAACAGAAGAAAATTCTCAGCCATTACCACACCATCCCCCAATCCAGAGCAGTGGGGACTTGGGAGGAATTTCTGACCACAGGAAAGTGAGCAGTCCAACAGCTCCATGGAGGAGTCTGTGATGCCTTTGAGACTGTGTACTCAATGTCAGGAGCTGCAGTGGGCATGTGTAGCTGCACTGGCCTGGAAAGGGGCACACATAGAGCTGCCCCCACTGCCCAAAACCCTGACTGTTCTGGTGAGCTTGGAACTGGGATCTGTCCCAACACTCTTGATTTGGCTTTGGCCCTGTGCCCTGGGAACAGATGGCCCAGTGCAGTGAGGGTGTCACCCTCAGGATGGAGGCGGTCAGTGAACACACATTACAGACCCAGAGAGCAGCCTAATCAAGGGTATTGCCCATGGTAAGTGACTCTGCCTATGTTGGCAGGACACCCTTACAGTACATATAGCCAAATGGATGGGGAGTAAAATCCACATACCTCTATCAGGGGCAGCCTCTGTGGCCGCATGCCTGGTGCTGGGAATTCTTGGCAGCATGAGTGACTGAAATGACTTAGAGAGAGACATATACAAAAATGCCCCCACACTTCAGGCCCCAGAATACTGCAGTTGTCACAGATTTAAGATTGGCCCCGACACCCAAAACCATTTCTCTCTGGCCCTGACAGCAGTCACACTTCCCTAAGGCCACATCATTGTGCTGGGTTGATCACACCTATGTCAGTGCAGAGTACTGTGCCCTGGGAAGTGGCACCACAGTGCAGCAAGAGTGTCACTCTCGGGACAAAGGGGTTCTACGTGCATACTTTGCAGAGCAAGAAAGTCACCTAGTTAGGGCTTCTAGTCACTCCAGGCAACCTTACCTTCTTCCTTGTTTGGTGAGGTATGCTTGCAATTTGTGCAGGCATGGAGAGGTAGTGGAGGACTTGTATTTCACTTGCAGGCACAGACACACATCTGCAGCACCAGTGAGCCTACCCAAATCTTTCCACCCCAGAAAGGTGGCTTCAGAGGAATCTGCGATCACTCTCGGGGACATAGCAGCCCACCCATAGTCCCAGCAACCAAGTGTGGGATAGCCCACCCCAGCTGAGGAGATGCAGAGTGTTCCAGAATTGCTCTTAGTGTCACAGTGGCCTGTCCACAACTTCAGTGGCCTTGGCCAGAGTGGTTACTCCAGCTGAACAGCTTCAGAGGGCCCAGCATCCCTCTTAGGGGTGAAGAGTCTAACCCAAACAGCTAACACCTCACCCAAAGTACCCTACATCAGCACTCGTGGTGCAGACCATCCCAGTGTCCCTTCTGAGAGTTCAGAGGCCCACAAACAAATCCAGTGACCCCACTCAGTGTTGCCAACTTCAATGGAAAAGCTACACAGTACTCCAAGTCCTCCCCCAAGGATAGAGGGCTATTCCCTGAGCCCCATCGACACTTTTGAATAAACCACTTCAACTGAGGGGCTGCCAAGCACCCAGTTATCGCCCTCAAAACCTAAGGTTCTAACTACAACCCCCAGAAACCCTGACCAGGGCCACCTATTTAAACTGAGGAGCTTCGGATCATCCCAGAACACTTACCATGGTCAAAGACACTAGCTGGGATGCCGGCAGGGATCCTCAGAATCTCTTACTTCAGCCAAGAAGTGACAGGGCATCCAAGTGCTTTCAGTAGCTTGAGATTTTTCCCACAACCTCAATGACCCAGCTCAGTGTTACTCTAGCAATGAACTACTGAGTGTCTCAGTGCCTAGGCCATGGAGGCACTCACAGACAACTCCAATGTTGAATATGGTCAAAGTAACCACACAGATACTACATTACTGCATGTACCTGGAACCCAAACTAAAGCACTTTATCCAGTGATCAATATAAAACAATATAAAGCGACTGCTCAACCAATGCCCAGACATCAATGTAGGGATACTAGATATACCAAATAAAAAAAGAAAGAAAGAAAGAAAATATGATATGCCCAAAGAAATACAATAAATCTCTGGTACCAGACCCCAAACAACAGGAAACTTATAAAATGACTGAAAAAGAATTTCAAGCAATATCTTAAGGACACTCAATGAGATACAAGAAAACTGAGGTAGATGACACAATGAAATGAAAAAATAAATCCAAGATCTGAAGAAGGAAATTTATAAAGAGGTAAATACCTTAAAAAAGAAAAACAAAACAAAACAAAACAATACAAAAACAGAACTCTTGGAAGAAAAGGATTCATTCAGTGAAATAAAAAATACAACTGAGAGCTTAAGCAACAGGCCAGAGCAAATAGAAGAAAGAATTTCAGATCTCACAGACAGGCTTTTTGAAATAACCAGGCAGACAAAAAGAAGAAAAGAAAAAGGAATTTACAAAAAATGAAAAATACTCCAAGAGCTGTCAGACAATCTTAAGCTTACAAACATAAGAATTATGGGTGTTCTAGAAGAGGAAGATAAAGGAAAAGGTATTGGAAACCTATTCAATTAAATAAGAGAAGAAAACTTTCCAGATATTGAGAGAGAGATGGATTTACAGATCAAAGAGGCTAAAAGATCCCCACAAGATTCAAGCCAAAATGATCCTCAGTGAAACACACTGTAGTCAAACTGTCAAAAGTCAAAGAGAGAATCATAAAAACTGCAAGAGAAAAACACCAAGTCACCCATAAGGGAGTCCCCATCAGATTACTAGCATATTTCTCAGCACAAAACTTACAGGTCAAGAGGCAATGGGATGATATATTCAAAGTACTAAAAGAAAAAACTGCCGTCCAAGAATACTTCACCCAGCAAGGCTATCCTTCCGAAATGAAGGGGAAACAGTGTATTTCCCAGAAAAACAAAAACTAGGAATTCACCACTACACAACCAGTTCTACAAGAAATCCTCAAGGGAGTCCTGAATCTGCAATCCAAAACACACTAATCACCACCATGTGTACATGAGAAAGAACAAAATCCACTGGTATAACAGATATTCAAATGAGAAAGAGAGAGAAATTGTATCTTACCACTTCAAAAAAATCAATAAACACAAAAGGTGAGCAAAAAAGGTAATGTAACAAAAAATAAAATACTACCATACAAAAATCAATAAAATGCCAAAAGTAAGGCAATAACTTTCAAGAAAAACCCTAATAGTAAATTGATTGATTTCTAAACTCTAAGACAGACTGTCTAAATGAATTAAAATCTAGAACCAACTATATGCTACCTACAAGAGACTCAACTCACCTGTAAAAACACACACAGACTAATAGTGAAGGGACATAAAAAGATATACCACACAAAAGGAAGCCAAAAATGAGCAGGAGTAGCTATTCCTATAGTAGATAAAATAAACTTTAAATGGAAAAAGAGACAAAGAAGGGCATTATATAATAATACAAAGGACCTGAATCAAGATGATAAAAATCAATAAAAAAAAAGGCAACTCAATAGAAAAATGGGTAAAAGACATGTGTAAACACTTCATGAGAAAGGATATCCAAATAGGTGGTCAACCTATGAAAAAGTCCTCAAGTTTACTTAAACATCAAAGAAATAAAAATTAAATTTGTAACATGATACCATAAACACGCTTAAGAATAGCTAAAACAAAAAAGACAGGAATTTTCTAATTATTGGAGAAGACATGGAAAAACTGGAAAATTCATAATATGGTGGTTATTAATTATTACACTTTTGAAAGTTGTTGGTACATATCTACAAAATTTTACCTTACTTACTACATGATACAGTCATTCCACCCCCAGGTATATACTACAAAGGAATGCATACATATGATAATGAAATGCATATACTAGAATATCTATAGGAGCACTATTTATATTAGACCCAGAGTATAAGCCAACCAAATGTCCATCAATTGTATAATGAATGAGTAAAGTAGATTTAAATTCAAAATATCAATAATTAAGTTGTACATATTTTACATAAAATAAATTTAAAAATATGCTGTTTATAAGTGAAATACCTAAAACGTATATATTCAGAAAGTTTCAAAGTCAAAGGATAGATAAATATCATGCAAAAACATTAGGAAGGTGATAGTTTTTATAGTTTGCTAATATCAACTAAAATATACCTTAGGAGATAAAAAGTTGTTTTATAAGAATAATGTGGCCGGCCCGGTGGCGCACTGCTGTAGTGCGCCGCTTGGGAAGCGTGGCTGCGCTCCCGCCGAGGGTTCGGATCCCACATACAGACCAGTTCCCGCTCACTGGCTGAGCGAGGCGCGGAAGCAACACCGAGGGTTGCGATCCCGTAGCCGGTCCCGGCCCGGTACGGGTCAACACTGAGGGTTGCGATCTGTTGCCGGACACTGACAGAATTATGAGGAGAAATAGGTATATCCAAAATCATCGAAGAGACATTAAACAAACATCGAATAAACATTATGCTAGAAATAGGTAAAAAAGAGTTAACTAAAAAATCCCCACATATATGGAAATTATTAAATATTCTAAATAAACTATGGGTCAAATAAGAAGATGAAATATGAAATTAAAAAAGAAATGAACTGAATTATAGAGGAAATGGTGCAAATCAAATTAGGTGGGATAAAGATAAAATAATCCCTAAAGGAAATGTTATAGCCCATAGTCTGCATATAGGAAAATAAAGGCCAAAACATTTTTTTAGCATATTGCTAAACAATTTTGAAAAATATTATAAAAATAAATCCAAAGAAATAGAAGAAGAATATAATAAAGATAAGATCTAGAATTACTTAAATAAAAAGAAACACGCAGTAAAGAGGATAAACAATTCCATAACGTAATTCCCTAAAAAGACGAATGACAAACTTTCGGTAAGACTGACTAAAAAACAAAACAAAACAAAACAAAACAGGAAAGCACCCCTAATTCATATTTGTAATTTAAAAAATCATAACATTGAAGAGCCAAGGGCAGCCCCTTTCAATAACTGGCAGGAAAGAGTGAGGCAACTTTACACGGGCTGACCAATGCTGCCACAGACACCACCGGCATTCAAGTGGTTCACCACAGCCACCACTACCAGTGCTGCAAGAGTGGCCTGATGGCACTGCCCTTGAAAGTGTGGCCTGCCACCACAGCAGCAGCCAACACCACCACAGCAGCCTCCAACACCAGGCAGCCCACCTGCTGACCAATCAGCTGCACTGAAACAAAGAGAGTCACCAGCAGAGCCAGGGGAAAGAAGTGAGCAAGTGCAGATCCATGACCCAGTGGCCCAAGCAACAGAGTGAATTACATTGTCCCCTGCAGTAGTGCAGCTGAGGGTGGGCAGTACATGAAAAGCCCACATGAGTGCCTTGATATGGTGAGAGACACACGTAGAACCCCTGGAGAAAAGAACAAATTTAAGGAAACTCAATGAGATACAAGAAGATGCAGTTAGACAACAGAGCGAAATGACAAAAACAATCCAAGATAAAAAGGAGGAAATTTATGAGCAGATTACTACCTTAAAAAGTAATGTAGCAGAACTCGTAGAACTGAAAGATACATTCAACAAAATAAAAAATGCAACTGCAAGCTTAAGCACCAGGATAGTGCAAGCAGAAGAAAGAATGTCGAATCTTGAAGACAATCTTTTTGAAATAACCAAGGAAGACAAAAGAAAAAGAAAAAAAAAAAAAAAAAACAGAGCTAACAGACAATATTAAGGGCACATTCATCCCACTCATGCACGTTTCAGAAGGAGAGGAGAAAGGAAAAGACATTGCAAAACTATTCAACAAAATAAAAATATCCAGGAGATTCAAAGATCCCCAAACAGATTCAATTCAAAAAGTTAATCTTTGAGACACATTATAGTCAAATTGGCAAATATCAAAGATAAATATAGAAATATACAAACAGCAAGAGAAAATTGTCAAGTCACCTATAAGGGAGTCCCCATCAGACTAGCAGCAGACTACTAAACATAAACTCTATATGACAGAAGAGAATGGAATGATATATTCAAAAGACTGAAAAAACAAAACAAAACAAAACTGCCAGCCGTGAATTATTTACCAAGCAAGGCTATCCATCAGAAATGTGGTAGAAATATTTCCCAGACAGGCAAAAACTGTGGGAATTCACCAAACATGTGACTGGTCCTACAAGAAATCCTGAAGGGAGTCCTGCATCTGCAATAAACAAACAAACAAACAACAACAACAACAACAACAAAAAGCATTATCAGAAAGAGGCCTGGAGAGCTGCCAGCCCCAGGATTCCTGAGGCACCTGCACTGGAACAGGAAGGCACCACCATGGGACAACCCCTGCCAGCCCAAGCCAGTGTACACTGCCCAGAGAGGTCCTAAAGCCACCAGGCCCACAGGGTCCTGGGCCAGCCGCCTCGGAACAGGTAGGCACTGCTTTAGAACTCCTAGCCCAGGCCAGTCCCCATGGCCCAGAGAGGGCTGAGCCTCCTGCCCATAGGCACCAAGCAGCCATATCAAATTGGCATTATCGGCAGGATCCTAGCCAGACATTAGGGTCAAAAGAATAGACTGTGAAACCCCCTGCCAAAATGAATAAACATCAAAAGAAAGATACCAGAAATATGAAAAATCAAGAAAGTACACCACCAAGGGGTAATAATAACTCTCAAGCTCTAGACTCCATAGAACAAGAAGTCATTGAAATGATTGACAAGGAATTGCGAACAATAATTCTAAGGAAACTAAATGAGATACAAGAAAACTCAGTTAGACAACACCATGAAATGAGAAAAAGTACACAGGACCTGAAAGAAGAAATGTACAAAAAAAATCAGTGCCCTGAAAAAGAAGGTAGCAGAGTTTGTGGAGCAGAAGAATTCATTCAACAAAATAAAAAACACAACAGAGTGTTTAACCAGCAGGGTAGAACAAGCAGAAGAGAGAATTTCTGACCATGAAGATGGAATAACACAGGAGGACAAAATAAAAATAAAAATGAATAAAAAATATTGAAGAAAATCTAAGAGAAATAACAGACCACCTTAAGTGCTCGAATATCTGAATCAAGGGTAATCCAGAAGGGGAGGAAAAGGGAAATGGCATTGAAAATATACTCAATGAAATAATGGCAGAAAAATTCCCGGGTATAGGGAAGGACACAGACCTTCAGATACAGGATGCTCAAAGTTCCCCAAACATATTCAGCCTAAAAAGTTTGTCTCCAAGACATATTATAGTCAAACTGGCAAAACACAAAGACAAAGATAAAATCTTAAAAGCTGCAAGAGAGAAGCATCAAGACACCTATAAGGGAGCCTCTATCAGACTAACATCAGACTTTTCATCACAAGCCCTAAAAGCAAGAAGAGAATGGATCGATATATTCAAAATACTAAAAGACAAAGATTGCCAGCCAAGAATACTTTACCACCAAGGCTATCCTTCTGAAATGAAGGACAAATAGTATATTTCTCAGACAAACAAAAACAGTGGGAGTTCACACATGGCCAGCCTTAGAAGAAACTCTCAAGTGAGTACTGGGTTTGGTAACAGAAAAAACAACCACCACTGCCATATATACTCAAGAAAAACAAAACCCACTAGTAAAATAAAAATGCTAACAATAAAGAGAAAAAAAAAGTTTATCTACCACCCCAAGAAACCAACAAATACAGCAGACAAACAGTAAATCAGAAAGAAAGGAACAGAAGATACTTAAGATATCCAAACAAAAATCAATAAAATGCTAAGAGTAAATCAACACTTTTCAATAACAACTCTTAATGTAAAAGGATTAAATTCCCCACTCAAAAGACGCAGACTGACTGACTGGATTAAAAAGGCGGACCCAACTATATGCTGCCTTCAAGATACTCAACTCATCTGTAAAGACACACGCATACTAAGAGTGAAAGGATGGAAAAAGATATGCCATGCAAATAAAAATGAAAAACGAGCCAGAGTAGCTATTCTTATATCTGACAAAACAGACTTTAAACCAAAAACCATAAAAAGATATAAAGAAGATCACTATATAGTGATAAAAGTATTTCTCAATCAAGAAGTCATAACTATCATAAATATATACACACCCAATTTCAGAGCAGCCAGATTTATAAAACAAACACTATTAGACCTAAAGAATGAGATAAACACTAATACCATAATAGCAGGGGACCTGAACTCCCCACTCTCAATATTGGACAGATCATCTAGGCAAAGAATCAGCAGAAAAACACAAGATGTAAACAACACTTTAGACTAATTGGACTTGGCAGATATCCAAAGAATCTTCCATCCAACAACCTCAGAATATTCATTTTTCTCATCAGCACATGGAACACTCTCCAGGATAGACCACATGTTAGATCACAAATGAAGTTTCAAAAAATTTTTAAAAATTTGAATTATTCCTTGTATTTTTTCAGATCGCAATGGATTAAAATAAGAAATCAATAACAAATGAAACTCTGCAAACTATACAAACACATGAAAATTAAACAGCATTCTACTTAATGACATATGGGTACAAGAATAAATTAAACTGGAAATCAAAATAATTCTTGAAACTAATGAAGATAATGAGACATCACACCAAAACGTGTGGGATACTGCAAAAGCAGTAATAAGGGGTGAAAGGGCGCATGACCCGAGCTGATAAGGCGACAGGACCTGAGCTGACAGTTCACCAGAGAAGTTCCACTTTATTCAAGGACTGCGTGTACATTTATAGGGAGCTGCGTTCTGGGTTTGGATAGGGAGTGGATGGGCGGTAGCTGATTGGATGGGGCTGGGCAGGAGGTGAGCCTTGACCTGTGACTGGCTGAGGTTTGGTGTGGGTCGGCTTGGGTGTTGGCACTGGTGGGCTTGTTTACTGTGGAGAAGTACCCAGAAGGGCGCCATATTGCTAGCGAGTGCCCCCCACTTGAGTGCCTACGGTATCCCTACATTTCTTACAAGGGGGAAATTTATCACATTAAATGCCTATGTCAGAAGAATGGAAAAGTGGCAAGTAGACAACGTAATGCTTCACCTTAAAGAACTAGAAAAACAAGAACAATCCAAACCTAAATTTAGCCGACAGAAAGAAATAATTAAGATCAGAGCAGAACTTAATGAAATAAAAACCCCCCAAACGATACTGAATCGAAAAGATGGTTTTTTGAAAACATAAATAAAATTAACAAACTATTAACAAAGCTAAATAAAAAAATGAGAAAAGAACCAATTGACAAAAATTAGAAAGGAAAAAGGTGATATTACAACTGATACCTCAGAAATACAAGAAATCATTAGAGACTACAGTAAACAACTATTTGCCAACAAATTTGAAAATCTGGAGGAAATGGATAAATTTCTGGATACATTCAAACTACAAAAAGTGAGCCAAAAAATGTAGAAAATCAGAACAGATCAAGAACAATAAATGAAACTGAAGCATTTATCAGAAGGCTCCCAACAAAGAAAAGCTCAGGACCAGATGGGTTCACTGTAGAATTCACCAAACCTTCAAGGAGGAATTGATAACAATTCTCTACAAACTATTCCAAAAGATTGAAACAGTGGCCATTCTCCCATACTCATTCTATGAAGCAAACATAAGCCTGATACCCAAACCATACAAAGATACAACAAAAAATGAAAACTACAGGCCAATATACTTAATGAATATAGATGCAAAAATACTCAATAAAATACTAGCTAACAGGATACAGCAACACATACACAAAATTATACACCACGATCAAGTGGGATTCATCCCAGGGATGGAAGGTTGGTTCAACATATGCAAATCAATAAATGTGATACACCATAATCAGTAAACTCAAAGATAGAGACCATATGATCATCTCTATAGATGCTGAAAAAGCATTTGACAAAATTCAACATTCTTTCATGATAAAAATTATCTACAAGTTAGGTATAGACAGAAAGTATCTCAACACAATTAAAGCCATATATGATAAGCCCAGTGCCAATTAACCCTGAATGGGGGAAAAGCCAAAAATCTTTTCCTTGAAGAACAGAAACTAGACAAGGATGTCCACTCTCACCATTCCTATTCTACGTAGTGTTGGAAGTACTAGCCAGAGAAATCAGAGAAGAGATGGAAATAAAGGATATCAAGACTAGAAAAGATGAATTCAAGCTGTCCATGTTTGCAGATGACATGATCCTATATATCGAACAGCCTAAAGCCTCTACAAAAAAACTCTAAATTGATAAATGATTTCAGTAAATTTGCAGGATACTAAATCAACACACAAAAATCAGTAGCATTTCTGTACTCCAACAGTGAACATGCAGAAAAGAAATAAATAAAGGGAGCCCATTTACAATAGCCACCAAAAAAATAAACTTAACAAAGGATGTGAAAAATCTCTATAATGATAACTGCAAACCACTGTTTAGAGAAATTAAAGAGGACACAAGAAGATGGAAAGATATCCCATGCTCTTGTATTGGAAGAACTAACATTGTGATAATGTCCATACTACTCAAAGTGATCTACAAATTCAATGCAATCTCCATCAAAATTCCAATGACATTTTTCTCTGAATTGGGAAAAAAAATATCCTCACATTTATAGGTAATAACAAAAGACCATTAATAGCCAAAACAATTTTGATCAAAAATAAATAAATAAATAAATAAAGCTGGAGGCATAACACTACCTGGCTTTAAACTATACTCGAAAGCTATAATAACCAAAGCAGCATGGAACTGGCATTAAAAAAGACACACTGATCAATGGAATAGAATAGAGAATCCTGAAATCAACCCATATTCCTATATCCATCTGATCTTTGACAAATGCACCAAGTCTACACACTGGAGAGGAGACTGCCTCTTCAGCAAATGGTGCTGGGAAAACTGGATATACATATGCAGGAGAATGAAACTAGACCCATACCTCTCACCATATACCAAAATCAACTCAATATGGATTAAATAATTAAATATACACCCTGAAACAATAAAACTCCTTAAAGAAAACATAGGGAATACATTCCAGGAAGTAGGATTGGGCACAGATTTCATGAATAAGACTCCAAAAGCATGGCCAAACAAAGGAAATTAAGCAGATGGGATTATATCAAAGTACAAAGCTTCTGCACAGCAATAGAAACAATTAACAGAGTGAAAGGACAAACAACATTGTGGGAGAAAATATTGCAAAATATACATCTGACAAAGGATTAATATCCAGAATATACAAGGAACTCAAACAACTTTACAGCAAAAAAACAAGTAACCCAATTAAAAAAAATAGTTAAAGGAGCTGCATAGGCATTTCTCAAAGGAAGACATATGAATGGCCAACAAGCACATGAAAAAATGCTCAACTTCACTCAGCATTCAGGAAATGCAAATCAAAACCACTTTGAGATACCATCTCACTCCAGTTAGGATGGCTAATATCCAAAAGACTAAAAATGATAAATGCTAGTGAGGTTGTAGAGAAAGAGGAGGCCTCCTACATTGTTGGTGGGACTGCAAAATGGTGCAGCCTTTATGGAAAATGGTTTGGAAGTTCCTCAAACAATTACGGATAGATCTACCATATGACCCAGCTATTCCACCTCTGGGAATATACCCTGAGGAATGGAAATCCTCATGTTTGAAGGGATAATTGTACTGCAATGTTTATTGCAGCACTATTTACAATAGCCAATAGTTGGAACCAGCCCAAATGTCCATCATCAGATGAGTGGATAAGGAAACTGTGGTATACCTAACAACGGAGTTCTACTCTGCTATAAAAAAGAATGAAATGCTACCATTGACAACAAAATGGATGGACTTAGAGAAAATTGTATTGAGGGAAAACTGTCAGGCACAGAAAGAGAATTACCACATGTTCTCACTTATTTGTGGGAGCTAAAAATAAATAAATAAATACACAAACAAACTGGGGGGGGGGCATGGAAAAAGACACAACAATCACAATTCCTTGAATTTGTTAAGACAAACGAAGAGATATAATGTTGATTGGTGGGAGGGGAGAGATGGAGTGGGAGGGAGGATTTGGTAAAGGGACACAAAAATCAACTACATTGTATATTGATAAAATAAAATAAAAAACCCATTAATCACTACCATGAATACACATGTAAGAACAAACCCTACTGATACAACAAAAATGCAAATGAGAAAAAGAAAGAAACTATATGTTACCACCTCAAAAACTATGAAACACTGAAGACAAATCATAAAAGGGGAAGAAAGGAACAAAATATATTCAAAACATCCAATCAAAAATTGATGAAATACCAAGAGTATGGCAATACCTTTTGATAACTACCCTAAACTTAAATGGATTAAATTCCCCTCTCAAAAGACACAGATTGACTGCTTGAATTAAAAACTAGACCCCACTATTTGCTGTCTAATAGAGATTCACCTCACTTGTGAAGGGATGGAAAAAAATATACCATTCAAATAGAAACTAAAAATGAGCAGGGGTATCTATTCTTATATTGGGAAAGACTTTAAATCAAAAACCATAAGAAGAGACAAAGAAGGTCATTACATAATGATAAAGGGATCTATCTAGCATGAAGACATAACATTCATAAATATATGTGCACCCAACACCAGAGGACCTAGATATATAAAGCAAACACTAATAGATTTAAAGAAAGAGATAGAATCCCACATAATAATAGTTGGGGTCCTGAACACACTTTTCTCAGCACTGGACAGATTATCTAGGCCACAAATGAACCAAGAAACACAAGATTATACTATACTTTAGATAAATTGGTCCTGGCAGATATCTACAGAATATTTTATCCAACAAGTACTGAATATATATGTTCTTCTCATCAGCACATGGAGGATTCTCAAGGATGAATTGCATATTAGGTCACAAATCAAGCCTCAACAATTTTAAAATAATTGAAATCATTTCAAGTATCTTTTCAGACCACAACAGATTAAAACTAGAATTCAATAACAAGCAAAACTCTGGAAACTATGCAAACACATGGAAAGTAAACAACAGGCTCCTGAATGACCTATGTGTCAAAGAAGAAACTAAATGTAATCAAAGAATTTCTTTAAATTGAGGAAAATATACATGCATCATACCAAAACCTGTGGGAATCTGCGAAAGCAGTACCAACAAAAAAGTTTATTGCAATAAACACATTAAATGAATAGAAGAATTTTAAATAAAGAAGGTAACACTACACTTTAAGGACTAGAAAAATGAGAACAACGTAATCCCAAAACTAGTAGACTGAAAGAAATAATTAAAAGCCAAACAGAAATAAATATAGCAGAGATTCAATAAATGATAAAACAGATCAATGAAACAAAAATTTGATTTTTGAGAAGATAAACAAAATGGACACACAATTACCTGGCTTAACTAAAAGAAGAAGAAAAGAAACCCAAATAACAAAAATCAGAAATGAAAAAGGAGACAATACCAATACAATAGAAACAAAGAATCATTAGAGACTGTTATAAACAACTACATGTCAACAAATTTGAAAACCTGGAGGAAATAGATGAATTTGTGGATACATACAAACTACCAAGACTGAACCAAGAAGAAACAGAAAAGCTGAACAGACCAATAAAAAGTAAAGAGATTGAAGTGGTAATTAGCAGTCTCCCAATAAAGAAAAGCCCAGGACCCAATGGATTTAGTGCTAAATTCTACAGAACTTTAAGAGGAATTAACACCAATTCTCTTCAAACTATTCCAAAAAATTGAAGCAGAGGCCATTCTTCCAAATTCATTCTATGAGGCAAGCATCACCATGATACCAAAACCAGACAAAGTTACAACTAGAAAAGAAAACAACAAGCCAATGTCTCTGATGAGCATAAATGTAAAATTCCTCAGCAAAGTATTAGCAAACAGAATATAGCAACATATCAAAAAAATTATGCACCATGATCAAGTGGGATTCAGCCTGGGGATGCAAAGATGATTCATCATATGCAAGTCAATAAATGTGCTACACCACATCAACAAAATAAAAAACAAAACCATATGATTATCTTAATAGATGCAGAAAAAGCATTTGACAAAATTCGACATCACTTCCTAGTAAAGACTTACAGCAAATTAAGTACAGAGTGAAAGTGTCTCAGAACAATAAAAGCCATATATGACAGACACACTGCCAATAGCATCCTGAATGCTGAAAGCTTTTCTCTTAAGAACAGAAATAAGACAAAGATGTCCACTGTCATCATTCTTATTTAACCTAGTATTGGAAGTACTAGCCAGAGCAATTGGGGAAGAGAAAGAAATAAGTGGCATTCAGATAGAAAAAGATGAACTCACACTGTCTCTGTTTTCAGATGACATGATCCCATATATGGAAAAATCCTAAAAGCTCTACATAAAAACTCTTAGAGATGATAAATGATTTCAGTAAAGTTGCAATACACAAAATCAACATGCAAAAATCAGTAACACTTTCATACTCCAATAACAAACTAACAGAAAAAGGAATTGAGAAAACAAGCTCGTTAACAATAGTCACCAAATAAATGAAGTACTGAAGAATCAATTTACCCAAGGTTGTGAAAGATCTCTACAACAAGACTTCAAATCACCATCGAAGGAAATTAAAGAGGATACAAATATATGGAGTGACATTCCATGCTCTTGGATAGGAAGAATTTACATTGTGAAAATGTCCATACTACCCAAAGCAATCTACAGTGTAAATGCAATCCCCATCAAAATGAATGGCATTCTTCACAGAAATAGGGAAAACAATCCTAACATTCATATGGAACTAAAATCCCTGAATAGGCAAAGAAATCCTGAGCAAAAAAATAAAAAGTAAAGCAGGAGGCATAATGCTACCTGACTTCAAATTATACTACAAAGGTGTAGTAAACAATAGAGCACAATGCTGGTATTAAACAGACCCTTGGATCAGTGGAACAAAATAGAGAACTCAGAAATCGACCCACATACTTATGGTCAACTTATCTTTGACAAATGCAACAGGAAAATACATTAGCGAGAAGACTGCCTCTTCAATAAATGGTCCTGGGAAAACTGGACATCTATATGGAGGAAAACGAAACTTGACCTCTACCTCTTTTCATATAGCAAAATAAACTTAAAGTGGACTAAACTCTTAAATATAATACCTAAACTGTAAAATTCCTAAATGAATACATATGGGAAATTCTTTGGGAAGTAGGAAGTAAAACTGGGCAAAGACTTTATGAATAGGACCTTAAACGCAGAAGCAACAACAACAAAAAAAAATAAAAGGGATTATGTCAAACTAGAAAGCTTCTGCACAGCAAAACAATTAACGGAGTCAACAGACAACCTACAGAGTGGCAGAAAATATCTGAAAATTATGCATCTATCAAGGGGGTAATATCTGGAATATATAAGTAATTCAAGTAACTTAACAGTAAAGAAACAAGTAACCTGATTAAAAATGGGTAAAGAAAGTAAATGGGCGTTTCTCAAAGGACTATATACAAATGGGCAACAAACACATGAAAAAGTGCTCAGCATCACTCAGCATTAGGGAAATGCAAATCAAAACCACATTGAGATATTATCTCACCCCAGTTAGATTGGTCGTTATCAAAAAGTCAGAGAATAACAAATGCTGGCAAAGATGCAGAGAAAGGGGAACTCTTCTGCACCGTTGGTGGGAGTGTAAAATAGTACAGCCATTATGGAAAACAGTATGGAGGTTTCTCACACAACTACAGATAGAACTGTCATATAAACCAGCAATCCCACTATGGGGTATATATCCATAGGAATGGAAATCATCATGTCAAAGTGATACCTGCACTCCCATGTTCATCACAGCTCTATTTACAATATCTAATTGTTGGAACCAACCTAGATGTCCAATATCAGATGACTGGATAAGAAAATGTGGTATATTTATACAATGGAATACTACTCTGCCATGAAAAGGAATGAAATACTGCCATTCACAGACACATGGATGAACTTAGAGAAAATTATAAGTCAAATAAACCAGATACATAAAGAGAAATACCACATTTCCTCACTCACAGTTGGGAGCTAAGAAATTAACAAATACAAAAAAAAGAAAGATATGACAACCACAACAATACACTGAACTTTCAAAAGACTAGAACAGAACAGAGGTTACCAGTGGTGGGAAATTAGGAAGGGAGAGGTGTAAGGGAGGAATTGATAAAGGGCCATGAAAATCGATTACATTGTATAATGTTGAATATACTAATTACATTGATTTGAGCATCACATATTGCATGCAGAGATTGATATTCAACTCTGTATGCCACAGATATGTACAATCACCTATGTTTCAGTACAAAAAAATAAAATTAAGAAAGAGACAAAAGAAAATGTCCATATTAAGAACTTACATTTATCACAACATATCATGCACAGTAAAATTGAAAAAGCACACAATGGAATGAAATACTTGTTGAACATATAAGCAACATAGACCGTGCATTCAAAATATTAAAAAAATATAGAAATCAGTAAGAAAAAGGAATCCAATAGAAAAATTGCTAAAAATCTGAGTTGCCACTTTATAATTAGGAAGACCGAAATGATAATAAACACAGGAATAGTCCCTCTC
This sequence comes from Galeopterus variegatus, assembly GCF_000696425.1. NCBI lineage: Eukaryota > Metazoa > Chordata > Mammalia > Dermoptera > Cynocephalidae > Galeopterus > Galeopterus variegatus. The sequence goes on along the minus strand of NW_007726130.1, from coordinate 1,253,045 downwards.
TATCATTAATACTCAGAGAATTATAATTAATATTAAACAATGAAATACACCTTGTTTGAACAAAAATTAAAATAATAATATTGACATTACCCGGGACACAGAGCAAAAGGAAATTTCATACACTGTTGGTAGGAGGAATTGTTAAAACTACTTTGGAAGATAATTTAACATTACCTACTAAAATTGAAGATACACATACACTATGACCAGTACTTTCAATTCTAAGTATAACCCTTGGATAATATAATTCACATAGGCATCAGGATATGTGTACAATAATCTTTATATCAGTGTTGCTTTTAATAGTTGCAAATGAGAAAACAAACCAAATGTTCACAGACAGAATATACTGGGTGTATGTACATAATGGAATACTACACAGCAGTAAAAATAAATGGGCTGTAGTTACATAGAAGAGAATGATGATTCTTAAAAGCATTGTGCTAAATTACAAAAATGAGATGACTCAAGACACTTATACTATAATTCCAGTAATGCCATTTATTCAAAGTTCAAAAACAAGCTAGCAGAAACCATTTAAATATTTTAAGGATGCACACATTTTGATATAGAAGGCATAAATGTTTGGTGTCTGGGTTCTGGTAATATTTTATTTCTTGACTCAGGTGGCACTAACACACTTCTGTCCTCTTTTAAATTATTATATTGTCCATATTTATATACATTCTGTATGTAATTGTTTCACAATAGCATTATTTAGTATTTAGCTATTAGACTTCTTTAAAGCCATTAAATATTTTGAGATATTTATCTCTCATCTTTTATTCCAGGTCATGCACAAGCTTTGCTCACAGAAAGGTAGATCTTATATTAAGGTCAAATAAAAGTCAGGTTAGGTTAATATATTTGAAAAATAAGTACAATTTTGTGTTTCTCAGTTAGTCGTGACTGTTACAATAATCAAACCTACCAATTACATCCCACAGTTAAAATAAGTGCAAATTGTTTGAATTCCAAGGTAACCAAAAATAAGACAGTAGCTAAAATTGCCAGTAATACTTCAGAAGGCACAGTTAATATGACTCCTATATACTTTATTTCTATAACAATATAAGTGTGTGTATAACTCAAGGAAACTTTGATTTTAAGCTAGTGATTTTTTAAAAGTTTCAGCAAGTATATCTGGGGTTTTGCATATGATTTGAAACTGAAACCTCACATATATACCACAAAGAAAAAATATCTGTGTGTATGCACATATACATACACATATACCTGAAAATAGCCATCAGATTTTCTCAGCCATGGAAAAGCAACCTTAATGCTTTTACTGGCACACTACCAGGGTTTTAAGCCATCTTACTATTTCAAGACTGGTACTGCTGGGGTGGTTACAGAGACAATAGAAGAGAAATTGTATTTAGCTGGGACAAAGTATCATTCAATTTAAAAATTTTACACAAAGTTGTTTTAATGAGAATGAATGCACTGTCCAATATACAGGCTTACAAATCAGTTATTTAGGAATGGAGCTGGTATCGGTATCTGCCAAAACTCTTCTGATGTTCAGGGCGAAATAAAGGTAAATGAGAATAAAAAAACATTAAATCTATTGCTGAACCTTGTCTTCCTAATTCACAAACACAATACTATATTCTTTAAAAACTTCCAATGACATTGCAAAAGCAATATAACATGTTTTATACTTGCTTATTGTAACATGTTTATACTTCCAGTCCAGGAAAAAAAAAAAAGGAAATATAATAATGTTCTTTTGAAAATCCTCTCATGGCCATGGAAAGGAGACCAGAGAGAGAGTGACAGCAGCCTACAGCTATAAGATAGAAATCTAGTTTTAGCAAAATTAAAACTAGATATTGAAAATTTGACCATTTAGAATGAGTAGCACACTGGTATATAATGCAAGTAAAATGAGTTTCAGTTCCTGATGTGCATAATCTTGCATCGTGTTCCCTCAGAAGAAAGTTGACCTTTCCTAATTCCTGGTAGTGGGGAGAATGTCTCTGGGTTGCATGCTCTGGAAAGATTCATGACATTTAAAGAGAACTGAATATTTTAAAACACGAAGATTTTATGTAGTAGAAGCAATCTTTAATTTCAAAACAGTCATCTTCTTGCTAAAAATAATGACTCTTAGCAAGAGAGTGTCTCATTGAATATAATTTCTATTGGTGTATTTTTAGTATGCTGTATGATAAGTTGACTAATAGGGAGTTTTAACGGTATATGTTAATGATGGGAAATTCTCAAGAGTCTTTAATTCTAATAAGAATTCCCAAAGCATTATGCTATTAGATGGGCAAAAGGAAAGTATAACTCTCACCCCAAAAAGAAGCTTTTGAAAGATTTCATTCACGTATCTTAACTTTTGTTCAGGCAAGTATTGTTGGTTTCATTATTTCTATTTCTGGAGTTTAGAAGACATATTTAAGAAAAAGAAGAAAAAGTTAAGCTGTCAATTTCCTATTTTTATCTCTAGTTACATAGTACAACTTCAATAACATCTTTGCAAGAAGATATTTTAGGGGCATTTGTGAAATTGCTTAGGTAATTAATTCAAGTTCAAATTAGAAAATGAACCCATCAGGGACATTATTTCTAAGGAACAAAATTTCTTCAGAGCACAGCATGTCTGAGAGCAGATATTTTGGGATTGCACTTGATTGGATACTCTTAGAAATATAAAGTAACAAATGTTTATTCATATATTTATTTAAAACTATCCTCTTCTTATTTGCCAAAGAAGTTTTTCTTTTCCTCCCATCTATCTTCTCCCCACGTTTTCCCCTCACTTTTGGCCAGCCCAACTGCTGTTGAACTCAATGAACTTTCTCATCAACTTAATCTACACTTATCCTTCTTTCTTTTTTTTAATTTTAAATTCTCAATATACACTGTAGTTGATTTTCATGACCCTTTAACCTCTCCTTTCCCCCCCTCTTTCCCCTCCCCCCATATCATACCTGTTATCAGTTACACTTATCCTTCTTTCAAGACACTGGTCAGTGCACAAGGCACACTGGCACCTACCAGGGCAGCCCAATGCAACAAAGCGCATCTCCCAACAGCTGAGTGATATGCTTTCCAAGCATTAACTATGTTTGTTTCTGAATCTAAGTCTGCTTACTATAGTCTGAGTGTTTGTGTCCCCCCAAAATTCATATGTTGAAATTCTAACCCTGAAGGTGATGGTATTAGGAAGTGGAGGGCTTTGGGAAGTGATTAGGTAATGAGGGTAGAGCACCCGTGAATGACATTAGTGCCCTTGTAAAAGAGGCACCAGGGAACTCATTTGCTCCTTCTGTCACGTGAGGACACAGCCAGAAGACAGCTGTCTATGAGACAGGAGGCACATCGTCACCACACAAGGAATCTGCCTGGGCCTTGATATTGACTACCTAGCCTTCAAAACTGTGAGCAAGAAATGTCTGTTGTTTGTAAACCACTTAGTCTATGGTATTTGTATTATAGCAGTCCAAATGGACTAAAACACTACTTATATCACTTCTGCTTATTATTATAATTACCTATCTTAATTAAATGTTATGTAAATTGGTAAAATATGAGTTTTAAAAGTTTCTATAAAACACAACGTGAGTACTTTGACAAGATTACAGAAGTGAGGCATTAAAAACATGTTGCTGTTGGGCCGGCCCGGCAGCACACTGGATAAGTGCGCCGCTTGGGAAGCGTGGCGGCGCTCCCGTCCGAGGGTTCGGATCCCACATACAGACCGGTTCCCACTCACTGGCTGAGCGAGGCGCGGGAGCGGCGCTGAGGGTTGAGATCCCATTGCCGGTCCCCGGTCCGGTACGGGGTCGACACTGAGGGTTGCGATCCGTTGCCAGACACGGAAAAAGACAAAAGACAGAAAAAACAAACAAACAAACAAAAAAACATGTTGCTGTCAAATTAGAGGTAGGGAAAGAAAGATATAAAATACTGGGAAAAATTACAAAATCCTTTAAGTGTTCTATGTCCAGCTTGTTACACAGTCTCTGTTTAATTTAAAGAAACAGAAAATAGAAGTTTTTACATTATGGCTGAGATTTATGCAATAAAATCATAGGACTTGATCACAGTTTCAAAAGGTTGGAAAATTAATGTGCATTTATGTGTTTAACTTTTCAAAAAATGTGTAACATGTGTACATTTTTTAAAAAATAATGCTGTTTCAACCAACTTTCAATTAACCAACTACTAGTCACAGTTGGAATAAAGGGCTTTTAATGTAGTAACAGTTTTCATTCCCTTCTCTCTGACATTTACCACCTAGTTAATCTCAGTTTATTTGTATAATAAAATTTTATTTATTGGAATAAAATTCATCATAAAATTGTCACAGAAAGACTGTATGACAGAGTCAATATATAGTAAAGTCAATTTAGAATATGAATAAAGTACAGAAGATGACAAAAACAGTCCATTAGTTGTCTGGTATTCAAACATAGCACTTCTTAAATGCACAAATGGTCATAGAATTATGTTAAGAAATACATTGAAATTTGTTTTCAAGGCCTAGAAGAAAAGTAGTAGACAACTCTTTATTTGATTTGCTACATGAGCTTTCTTACATCTTTCCATTTCCCAGACATAAATTTTGAAACCTGTAACATTCAATAGATGTAGAAATAGCACTCACAAATACAAAAGCACACATTATAGACATACTGAATTATACATGAATGGGAAATCTAATATTTCATATCATTAATTGTCAAGACCAAATAGTTTTCGGAGGAGAAGCTAGAGAGAAGAATGTAATTGGTGGGACGTATGTCTGTGGAAAGAAGACAGTGAAGGTAAAAAGTTTTTTTTTCTTGTTTGTTTTTTTTTTGTTGTTGTTGTTAATCAATCCAGAAAGGCTACATAATGAAAATAGGACTTATTGTACAATTTAAAGTGTCTGGGTAAGAGAAAAGAGGTACAGTAAATATTTCATAAGTAATTAGGAAACAATTATTTTTTCCTTTAACTGAAGACAATAAACACCTCTACTTGTTTTTTCCTGTCAGTGAAGATAGGCAAAATGTATTAACACTCATGGAATAAATGGATCATTTAACAATCAAGTAATATATTTTTATGAAATGTTCCTTTGAACACATTTTTCCCCTACAGTGGAAATCTACTCAGAAAGGAAAACTGATGAGTTATAAGATGATTATAAAAACAGACAGAGAGAGAAACATCTACTTGTTATTCTAGAAACTTGTAATATTTAACCAATTACCAATCATGAGAAAGACTGTAAAATAGTCACTTTAGGTGGAAACTTTTCTTTACATAGGAATAAATGAACTGAATGTAAGCAGTGTCCAAAATGGATGTTCCATGAATTATAGGATTTGGATTTTTAAACAGCTTTAAAATTTGGGAGTTCTTATGCAATGAGCCCTCAGAAGCAGACTGACTCTGGGATAAAAATAACCTTATTATTATTTTTGAAGTTTACCACCGGAGACTGTTTTTCCCAATTAAATAATATGTATTATTATGTTTAGCTGAAACCTATGGCCACATAGGTGTACTTTCAGAAATTATTTAATCTTGCCTAAATTACATAATTCCACAAAGACAACATGGATTCCAATTACAACAAGAAAATGCGAGGCAGAATTTAGAGTCCCCCAAGGATAGTCCGCCTTGTACGTTTTACCATCATAGTGCTAATGTCACTGCTGTGCAAATGTCCACATAAATAATTACCATCAATACACAAATGAGAGTTGTTGTATTTCAAACAATACTGGATGCAAAAATGTAATGTAGAAAAGGGATGTGGACAGTCTCTTTAAATCTATTATAATTCGATTTGGTTCACTGTTGACAGTTATCTCTAGGTTCAGATTGCTGATATAATTTTTGTCCCTGTAATCTATACCACTATCATCTTATACTACTAATACTATACCTAGTACAAACTTAATCACCCCTCAGGCTTATAGCCATCTGATATTGAACCAAGGCAACAAAAATCTACATTGGGGAAAAGACTACCTCTTCCACAAGTGGTGCTGGGAAAACTGGATATCCATATGCAGAAGAATGAAACTAGATACGCATCTCTCACCATACACTAAAATCAACTCAATATGGATTAAAGACTTAAATATAATACCTGAAACTGTAAAATTACTAAGGGAAAATATAGGTGAAAAACTTAAGCAACTAGGTCTGGGCACAGACTTTATGAACATGAGCCCAAAAGCACAAGCAGCAAAAGAAAAAATAAACAAATGGGACTACATCAAACTGAAAAGCTTCTGCACAGCAAAGGAAACAATCAACAGAGTGAAATGACAGCCTACAGAGTGGGAGAAAATTTTGGCTAACTATGCATCAGACAAGGGATTAATATCCATAATATACAAGGAACTCAAGCAATTATACAGTAAAAATATAAATCACTCAATTAAAAAATGGGCAAAGGAGCTGAATAGACATTTTTCAAAGGAAGACATACAAATGGCCAACAGGTACATAAAAAAATGCTCAACATCACTAGTCATCAGGTAAATGCAAATTAAAACTCATTGAGATACCACCTCAACCCAGTTAGATTGGCTATAAGAAAAAACACAGTGAATAACAAATGCTAGCAAGGGTGTGGAGAGAAGGGAAAGCTCCTACACTGTTGGTGATACTGTAAATTAGTACAACCACTATGAAAAATGGTATGGAGGTTTCCCAAACAACTACAGATAGATCTTCCCTATGATCTACCAATCCCACTTCTGGGTATATACCCAGAGGAATGGAAATCATCATGTCAGAGGGATACCTGCACTCCATGTTTATAGTAGCTCTGTTTACAATAGCCAAGACATGGAACCAACCTAAATGTCCGTTGATGGATGATTGGGTAAGGTAACTATGGTACATATACACTATGGAATACTGCTGTGCCATAAAAAACAATGAAATAATCCCATTTGCAACAACATGGATGACCCTGAAGAAACTTACATTGAGTGAAATGAGCAAAGCAGAGAGGGATAAATACCGCATGTACTTACTCATAAGTGGGAGCTAAAAGAGAAAGAAGGAAGGAAAGAAAGACCACAGTAGTGCATTGGACTTGCAGAGGGAGGGAACATTCCTTGGGATACAAAGTGGAGTGGGGGTGAAAGGGAAATGGGGAGGGAGGTTGGGGAAAACTGGGTGGGGGTCATGGGGTACAAGTTCGATTTGTGGTAATAGGTATGCTGCCAGTATGCATCTGGCCCTCATATCATGGGCACGAGAGGTGACAATCAGCTTTGTATCTCATGAATATTCATAACCAATAAAAAATACAAAAATGTACTAATTTATTTATATCCTACCTCATTTTTCACTCTGTTTTCTAGTATAAGAATGTTAAGGGGCAAAATTATCTCAGTTCTATGAGCCTCTATTGGCCTTGGCAAAGGGGTGGGAAGCCATATGATATCTTGGAAAGATTCCGAGGATTATAGCCAATAAAATTAGTTCTGAATGTCGAAGCTACATTTACTAGGTGCGAACAATCACACCCCTTTTATGACCATCAGTTTCCCCTGTAAAAGTATGTTTATGGTTAAAATGTATTACTGTGTGATAAAGGGCTTTGTAAAGTATTGTGGCAGGATAATTCACTGAAATGTTTTTTTTCATCCTTTTAATGTAGAAGACCAGGAAAAATGGGAGTTACCTTATCCTGCCTATCTCTAAAACCTTTTGTGTAAAGAATCTGGATTTCCAATGCTTCTGGAGGCCACTGATTTCCTTTTGTGCTACTGGGCCAAAACCAAATTTCACTAATGGCAATGTGGTATCTTGGATTGGGTTCTAGAACATGAAAAGAACATTAGCAAACAAACCGGTAAAATCTGAGTAAAGTCTGGAGTTTACTTAATAATATTAAACAAATTTTATTTCTTAATTTTTTTGTTTTGTTTCTTAATTTTGACAAATAGTATAGTTTATTTAAAAACATTAAAATATGTAAGTTAACTGAAGACAAAGTGCTGCCAAAGCTTTTGTAGGAGTGTGTAAAGAGCCATGAGCGGGGCTGAAGGCCAGGACCATTTCATCCTTTGAAGAGAACGGGTTAGATTAGCTAGGCTGGGGAACAAAATTAGGTACTACAAGTGCTGGAGAGGTGCACCCCACTACAATAAAACATGCGAGGAGTTGACAGGATGTATGCTGGGGGAATTGGTACCAATAACTAATAGCGTGGTCTTGGAGTTTGTGCCAAAAGAGCCCTGTACCCATTCTTAGTATAGAGGGGACAGAGTTCTGGGCCTAACAATAGATCATGCAGACTTTGACAATATGCACCTAAGAGGTTTACATGATATGTAGATGATTAGAGATCCTTCTCAGGGGTTTTGTGCACTAACTTTTCCTCACTATTCTTGGAAAATTCCAGAAAGGTAGACTCCAAAAACATAAGGTTGAATTTATCATCATTCTGGTAAGAAAATGTCATGTAACACTTCTTTGTTCCTCCACCTAGTGTGGTGGAATATATACATACCTACTATATTATTTGTCATTGAATATATGTAAGTATCATTATATGAGCAGGGTGAGGATTTTTGCTGGGTGAGCTCTCCTTTCAGCACATAGCCACCTACAGGGTGAAAATCGCTTCTTGTGAATAATCCACAGCAAAGGCTGATTAAATACAGATATTTGCAGCTGCAAACTAGTCAAAGAAGGTTATATTACATAATACAAGATATAAAATAAAACAGGTTCTAAACTTTGGAAACTTGAGTAGAATTAAAATTGTTTTATGGGATACATTATATTATTGTTTTCTAATATAATTTGGAATGTAGTAATATAATGAGTCTTAGTGAACTAATTCTTTTTGGCAATTGGTAAAATTTCAATTTTATATTATAGAGCAATAAAAATAAACACAAAAGACTTCAACCTGATTCTGTAACAAACACTTAAAAGAAAAAAAAAATCAACTTGTATTAATGTTCTTAATGCATGTAAATCAACATCTAAGCAGCATATTTATTTCAAAATATACCTAGCATGCAACAGCTGCATGTTAAATGGATCTTTCTAAATAAAATAATAAATTGGCTGTCACCAGGAACATAAACTTTTATTGTATGAAACATTTTTATTTCATAGTGTAAAATTGGCAACATTGGTGGTTCATTGTTCATGTAACAGCTTGAGATCACTGCTAAAATATCTATTATTTTGTTTTAATAGTGTAAGCTTTCTATGCTACTACAGATGTTTTATTGTAAGTATAATAGGAGAGTGAGAAATAACCTAAATAAATTTTTGAAAGAGCTGATGTTCCACTTGCATTATCCTACAGATATTGAGAATATTCTGTAAAAAGTAATTCATCTTGGTTGCATAAATTTGATTCATTTAAATATTTTTAATTTTGTCAGTTTCATAGAACTGCTATGGTTGAAGAGATCTTAAGAGAAGTGGACTGTTATTAAGTGGATACTAGGTGAAGAAGAAATATATTTGGAACATTTTCTGAGGAGAATATATATGTCAGATTTATGGGGAATAAATCGTAGTGCAGCTCTGTGGAGGTAGTCACAGTGGACTCTAATTTGTAAGAAGTACAAAGTATAATTCCAAATACAGTCTCTAAGATATGGAACTGAAGATTAAGATTTAAGGAAATTTTCCTAATATTGCTCCTTACTCTATGTGTGTTTGCAAATGTAAACACTCTTCATTTTTAGTTTCTTGAATGGTATACATTTTTTATTTAATAGACAGTTATGCAGATTTAAATATTTCACTCATTTAGTCTTCATAACAATACTATTATATAAGTAATATTCTATTGCTGTGCAACACATTACCATCAACTTAGTAACTTAAAACAACTCAAATTTGTTATCACATAGTTTGCATGGGTCATTATTCCAGATACCTATTAACTGGATTCTCTGCTTCAGGGTCTTGCAGACATGTGTATCGTCATCTGGAAGCTTGACTAGAACAGATCCACTTCCAAGATGCTTCAGATTGTTGGCAGAATTCCTTTTCTCAAGGCTATAGGTTTGAAGTCAAGTCTGAATTTTCTTGGTAGCTGTCAACTGTGGACTTCTCTCAACTCCTAGAGACCACTCTCAGGTTCTTACCACATGGACTGTCTATAAGCAATTCACAACATGGTTGTCTTCTTCTTCAAAAACAGCAGGAGACTCTCCCAGTTCAAATCTTTCTCTCCAATCTGCTAAGACAGAGTCTTATATAACATAATATAATTACTGCAGTGACCATCCCATCAAGTTAACAAACCCACTCCAACTCAAGGGAAGAGGATTTTACAAGGCATGTACTCTAAAAGGTAGAAATATTGGGGGCTGTGTTGGAATTCTGCTGAGAATAGATACCCATACTATTTAGAGATGAGGAAACTGAGGCATAGAAAGGTTTGGTACAATGCTTAAGGATATATAGCTAGTAAGAAGCAGGGCCAGGATTTGAATGCAGGAGGTCTGCTACCAGAGTTTATATGAGAACTTGTACACTGTGCTACTTATTTTCTGACTGTCCTACTGAATAGCTCTTTGAAAACATTCTTCTTTCAAGGTATTATTTCTAATAGACAACAAAATAATAAAGTGGACCTAAATTGAAATTCTGGCCATAATGAAAATCTTGAACTGGATCATAAAGATGATATTCTCCAAATCAGGTGTAGCCTCACAGAATTGTAGAGATTATTATCATACTATTATTATTGTTATTATTATTATTTAGAATACAGAAGTAACAATTAACTACCCACCTCCAAGAATAACCATATCTACCTTTCCTCATGCAGAACATTGGATATGCATGCTATCTGCCAGCTCACTTAGGCATCATTTAGAGAAAACATAGTGCTCATTACTTCCATTCCTGTACTATGGGAAGTAAAACAATGAGTTTTTTTTTAGGGCATTTTGACCAGTTAACCAGAAATCATTTGAGTATAGCGAAAACATTCCAGAGACTAGTAGAGAAAAGTCTGCATTCTGCCGGGGGTGGACAATACCAGCTTTTGTGTGTGAAGAAACAATTTATAAGCTCTAGAGCACCGTATTTTAAATAATGCAATAAAATAGACTTTTTCCAATTTATTAAATACACAATTGTACAACATCTGCTATAACTCAGACATTCTTGTGTTTACATGATATTCACAAGTCAATAACACAATATCCTAACTGTAAGGACTTCATAGTCTAGCAAAAAATACTGAAAATTGAATAAAGGATCACCATGTACTCTAACTTTTGTTTTAGTAAAGGTTTCAGCTGCATTTCAGCTGCAGCTGAATGAGAGGGAGAGAACTTCATAGATATTGCAGCAGAATATCAAAAGGTGAAGAGAATTTCCATGGTGGGAAAGACAGGACGAGGGCATGAGGGCCATTCTAGGGATAGGAAATATGTTTAATGTGACAAAAGCATGTGAGAGCATGAAGTATTAGATGGTTTCCAAAGAGCTTAGATTTGTAAAAGGAGTATAGGGGATATGCTGGGAATGACAATTTTGACAAAAAATATACAAATCAACCAGGCCATTAATGGCCTTGCAGGACATACTCATGTATTGGTGCTTGAAGATGATTTTGATTTCTCAGAAACATAATTGAGTGATGCGTAGGATTGTTCATTTGAATTAATACATATGTTAACTTTTGCTGATTCTGATAGACATTTGATCCAAAATATGTTAAATTTTATTTTTAACTGAAAAAGGACATATTTTCTGCTTTAGAATCTATACAATCATCATCATAGACTCTATAATAACAGAGATATTGATTCTATTTCCTGATGTGTTCTGAGTTCCCAGAACAATGGCAAACACATAGCAGTGTTTCAATAGTCATTTTTTGAATGAATCTGGATGTTCTTGAAAACATGTAAAAAGTTGTTAAACCTGGGTGACTTTTATCTTCCTTATATATTACAGTATCTTCCAAATATTCTAAAATGAGCATGTGTAAATTTTATGGAGAAAATAATTTTAAAACAAAATAAGCATTTTAATATACCAGTATGATCATATCCTCCTTTGTTATATTTCCCTAATTTCGTATAATGAAGACATATTATTATTATGCTGAAAATACTTAAATATGATCACTGTAATTCTCTTACAAAGACTGTAAATGACACTCGTGGAATACTCTGGAATACTCTGTTTTTTGTTTTTTTGTTTTGTTTTTTTTTTCCTTAATGATTAAAGCACCAAGTTTTCCTTGAGGGACATAGAATAGAGTTGTATAAAGAATACTGATGGAAAATCAAGCGATTTATTTGCTTGTAGCATTGACACTAACCAGCCAGGTAATTTTGGATAAGTCCTTACCTCTTTCTGCGTCTTCACATGTGAGAAAAAGATTGGAATATATCAGTAATTGTCAATCCTGATTTCACATTGCGATCCACCAGGGAACTTTAAAAAAATACTGATAGCCAAGACCTAGTCACAAAAATTCTGATTTAATTGGACCTGGGTGGGAATCAAATAATATTTGGATCTTTTTGTCTGTATTCCTTCACTTGGCATAATGTTTTTAAAGTTCATCCATGTTGTAGCATGTATCAATTCTACATTCCTTTTTATGGTAGAATAATATTCCATTGTATGGATATACCACATTTGTTTATCCATTCATCAGTTGATGGATATTTAGCTTATTTCCACTTTTTGGCTATTAAAATATTATTATAAATAATGCTGCTATAAATATTCATGTACAACTTTGAAACCTATTTTTAATTATGATGGTTGTTTATATGTGTCAGGCCAGGCCATTGTAACCAACTATTTGGTCAAACACATGTGAATATTGCTGTGAAGAAATTTTTTAGATGAGATTAACATTTAATAAACTTTGAGTAAAGCAGATTACCGACACAATATGTTGCAATTTACCCTACATCGAATTAATTGAAGGTTTTAAGAGGAATCTTATCTCCCACAAACAAGAAGGAATTCTGCTAGTAGACTGCCTTTAGAATTGAGCTGCAACAGCAACTCTTCCATGGATCTCTAGACTGCTGGTCTACCCTGTTGATTTGGACTTACCAGCCTCGACAATTGTGTGAGCTGATGCTTTAAAATCTCTCTCTCTCTCTCTCTCTCTCTCTCTCTCTCTCT
>NW_007726130.1:1234642-1239341 GCF_000696425.1 Galeopterus variegatus | reverse complement strand
GACACACACACACACACACACACACACACACACACACACACACACACACACACACACACACACTACATGTCCTATTAGCTTTGTTTCTCTACAGAACCCTTACTAATACATCGATTACTTTGGACGTATACTTGAAAGTAAAATTAAATTTTGGGGTCATATGGTAGTTAAATGTATAACTGTTTGAGGAGCAGCAAAACAGTTTTTCACAGCAGCTGCATCATTTTACATTTTGAACAGAAAAGCATGAGTGTTCCAGTTTCGCCATATCATCACCAACATTTTCTTTCCATTTAAAAAATTATTACAGTCATCCAAGAGGGTATGAAGTGATATTACATTGAAATTTAAATTTCTACTTTCTAATGACCAATAGTGTTGAGCATCTTTCACGTGCTTATTGGCAACTTCTATATGTTCTTTGGGTAAATGTCTTAAATATCTAGATCACGGTTTTTTTTTAAATTAATTAATTTATTTTTTAATTGGATCACAATTGATTATACATATTTATGGGGTACAGAGTGAACTATCAGTATTTGTGTACAATATGTGATGATCAAACAAATATTATTAGCATGTTCATTATTACAAATCATAGTTATTCTCTGTGCCCCTTATCCAGTTTCTCCCTAACTTCCCTCTCCCTCTTCCTTTACCATCTTTTGTTGCCATAGGTCTGTTCACTCCTTCTGAAAGTTCAACATATTATTGTAGTCTTTCTTTCTTTTTCTTTCTTTCTCTCTTTCTTTCTTTCTCTTTCCTCCCTCCTTCCTTCCTTCCTTCTTTCTTTCTCTGTTTCTTTCTGTTTATTTTTTAGTTCACACTTATGAATGAGGAAATATAGAATTTATCTGTCTGTGTTTGGCTTGTTTCCCTTAACATAATTTTCTCCAAACTCATCCGTATTGCTGCAAATGGCAGAATTTCATTCTTTTTTTATGGCAGAGTAGTATTCTATTGTGTATATATGCCACATTTCCCTTATCCAGCCATCCCTCTATAGACAGTTAGGTTAATTCCAACTCTTGGCTATTGTAAATAGAGCTGTGGTAAACACAGGAGTGCAGGTATCCCTTCAAACATGATGATTTCCATTCCTTTGGGTATACACCCCAAAGTGGAATTGTCAGATGGTATGGTAGAACTATTCATAGTTTGAGAAACCTCCATACTGTTTTCCATAATGGCTGTACTATTTTACAGTCTCACCAACAGGGTAAAAGAGTTCCCCTTTCTCCAGATCATAACGAGCACTTGTTGGTCTCAGTCTTTTTTGATAACAGCTGTTCTAACTGGGGTGAGATGATATCTCAATATGGGTTTAATTTGCATTTCCCTTATGATTAGTGATGTTGAGCATTTTTTCATGTACCTGTTGGCCATTTGTATGTTTGCTTTTGAAAAATTTCTATTCAGCTCCTTTGTCCATTTTTAATTGGGTGATGATGATGATTGTTGTTATTATTATTATTATTATTATTATTATTATTATTATATACAGAGAAGTTGTTTGTGTTCCTTGTACATTCTGTATATTAATCCCTTGTCACAAGTATACTTTGTAAATATGTTCTCCCATTCTGTAGTTTATCTTTTCACTCTGTTGATTGTTTTCTTTGTTGTGCAGAAGCCTTTTTACTTTGGTATAATCCCATTGATTTTTGTATATTTTGTTGCTTGTGCTTTTGGGGACTTATTCATAAAGTCTTTGCCCAGTACTACTTCTTGAATTGTTTCTCCTATGTCTTTTTCTAGGAATTTTATAGTTTCAGGTATTATACTTAAGTCTTTAATCCCTTTTCAGATGATTTTGGTATATGGCAAGAGGCACAGGTCTAGTTTCATTCTTTTGCATATGGATGCCTCATTTTCTCAGCACCATTTATTGAAGAAGGAGTTTTTCCCCAGTGCATGTTCATGTTGTCTTTGTGAAAGGTCTGTTGGCTATAAGTATGTGGGTTAATTCTGGGTTCACTATTCTGTTCCGTTGATCTGAGTGTCAATTTTTATGTCAGGAGCATGTTGTTTCGGTTACTATAGCTTTTAAGTATAACTTGAAGTCAGGTAGTGTTATGCTCCAGCTTTATTTATTTATTTATTTATTTATTTATTTATTTTTTGTTCAGGATTGCTTTGCCCATGCAGGGTCTTTATTATTCCATTTGAATTTTAGGATTCTTTTTTTTTCTATCTCTGTGAAGAATATCACTTGTATTTTGATGAGGATTGCATTGAATCTGTAAGATTGATTTGGGTAGTAAGGAGATTTTCACAGTGTTAATTCATAATAATCCAAGAGCATGGAATGTCTTTACATCTTTTTGTATCCTCTGTAATATCTTTCAACAGTGACTTTCAGTTCTTATTGTAGAGATTTTTCATCTCTTTGGCTAAATCAATTCCTACGTATTTTATTTTCTTGGTGACTATTGTAAATGGACTTGCTTTCTTGATTAGTTTTTCTGCTAGTTCATTACTGGAGTATAAATGTGCTATTGATTTTGTGGGTTGATTTTGTATCCTGCACCTTTACTGAAACTGTTTATCAGCTCTAAGAGTTTTTTGGTTGAGACTTTAGTTTTTTCTACATATAGGATCGTGCCAACTGCAAACAGGGATAGTTGGATTTCATCTTTACCAATCTGGATGCCCTTTATTTCTTTTTCTTGCCTGATCGTTCTGGCTGGTACTTCCAACACTATGTTAAATATGAGTGGTGAGAGTGGGTATTCTTCTCTTGTTCCTGTTCTCAAAGGGAAATCATTCAGGATGATGTTGGGAGTGGTTTTGTCATATATAGGTTTTATTGTGTTGAGATACATTCCTTTTATACCTGAGAGCCTTCATTACAGAGGGATGTTAAATTTTGCCAAATATTTTTCTACATCTATTGAGATAATCATGATTTTTCTCCTTTATTTTGTTTACGTGTTGTATCACATTTATTGACTTGCATATGTTGAACGATCCTTGCCTTCATGGATGAATCCCACTTGATCATGGTGTATAATATTTTTTGATATATTGCTGTATTCTGTTTGCTAGTATTTTGTTGAGGATTTTTGCATCTATATTCATTAGAAATATTAGTCTGTAGTTTTCTTTTTCATTAGTGTACCATTGATTTTTCTATCAGGATGATGTTGGCCTTGTAGAATGAGTTTGGGAGAGTGGCTTCTGTTTCAATTTCTTGGACTAGTTTGAAGAGAATTGTTATTAATTCCTCTTTAAAAGTTTGTTAGAATTCAACAGTAAAGTCATTGATCTTAGGAATTTCTTTTTTGGGAGACTGCTAATTACTGCTTCAATCTCATTGCTTGTTATTGGTATGTTCTGGATTTCTATATTCTTCTTGGGTCAGTCTTGGTAATTTGTGCCCAGAAAATTATCCAGTTACTCCAGGTTTCCAAATTCATTTGCATCTAGTTATTTATCATACTCTCTAATGATGCTTTTTATTTCTGTTGTATTGGTTGTAATGACTCCTTTTTCATTTCTAATTTTTTTTTTTTTGGTCTTCTCTTCTTTTTATGTTAGCCTAGCTAACAGTTTATCTATTTTGTTTATCTCCTCAAAAAGCACCTGTTTCACTGATTTTGGTATTATTATTTGGATCTTTATTTCATTTAGTTCTGCTCTAATCTTTATTTCATTTCATCTTGTAATTTTGGTATTGAATTATTCTTCTTTTTCTAGTTTTTTAAGATGTAGTATAAGGTTGTCTATTTGAAATCTTTCTATTCTGTTGATGTGAGTGATATTGCAACAAACTTCCCTCTTTGTATTGTTTTGCAGTATCCCACATGGTTTGTAATGATGTGTCTGTGTTTTTGCTAGTTTCAAGAAATTTTTGATTTCTTGTTCAATTTCTTCTTGGACCCATAGGTCATTTAGGAGCCTGTTGTTTAATTTCCATGTATTTGTACATTTTCCTGAGTTTCACTTGTTATTGATTTTTAGTTTTAATCCATTGTGGTCTGAAATGATTTTGATTTTTTAAAATTTGCTAAGGCTTGATTTGTGAACTAACATGTGGTCTATCCCGGAGAATGTTCCAGGTGCTGATGAGAAAAATGTATACTCTGCAGCTTGTAGATGAAAGAGTATGTAGATATTTGCCAAGTCCAGTTAGTCTAAATGTACTTGAAACCTTGTGTTTCTCTATTGATTTGTTGTCTAGATGATCTCTCCAGTTCTCAGAGAGTGTCGGTTCTCCCACTGCCAGAGACCGACAAAGCTGGGCTGGAAGAGACCCCGGACCAGCCGGCGGCAACCTCTTATGGGGCTGAGCGGGATGATGAGTAACAACACAGGGCGGGAAGGGACCCCGGACCAGCCGGCGGTAACCTCTTATGGGGCTGAGCGGGATGATGAGTGTCGCAGGCCCGATCCCCTCTGCACTTCGGCGCCGGGGACAAAGAAAGAACACCGAGCCTGGAGAGTGGTCAAAGCCGGAACTCCGTTTATTTGCAGGGCGGCACAGCTTATATAGGGAAAAAGGGCAGGGCGGGTTTTGATATGAGAGATCAAGCAAAGAGCCAATAAGAAGGGCTTAAAAGGATAGGGTGAGGTGGTGGGGAGGCTCTACGCGAATACGGAACTAAAGTTGCTGAATCACTGGGACCCGGAAGGGCGAGGCTGGCAGCTACGTGCCGTTGAGCGCTAGTGAAATGGTGGCCGCGGAGCGCATGAAATG
>NW_007726130.1:1207108-1232522 GCF_000696425.1 Galeopterus variegatus | reverse complement strand
TTACCAGTATGATCCCAAACACAAATCACAATCAAAGCAATGCCTACCAAGAGGGGCCGGGCCTCCCTCAGCCAGGGGCCAACAAAACCGAGCGGGAAGAGACCCCGTTCCAGACGGGGGTCCCTTGTGGGGCTGAGTGGGATGATGAGTGTCGCTGGCACGGCCCTTCCCCCCCAGGACCTTCCTCCCCGGGGGCCGAGAAAGAACACCACCGAGCCAGGAGAGTGGTCAAAGCCGGAACTCCGTTTATTTGCAGGGCGGCACAGCTTATATAGGGAAAAAGGGCAGGGCGGGTTTTGATATGAGAGATCAAGCAAAGAGCCAATAAGAAGGGCTTAAAAGGATAGGGTGAGGTGGTGGGGAGGCTTTACGTGAATACGGAACTAAAGTTGCTGAATCACTGGGACCCGGAAGGGCGAGGCTGGCAGCTACGTGCCATTGAGCGCTAGTGAAATGGTGGCCACGGAGCGCATGAACTGGCGCCCATGCGCGTCAGGGCGCATGTGCGCAAAGTTATGCCCAACAAGAGAGAGGTGTTCAGGTCCCCCAATATTATCATATGGGGCTATTTCTTTGTTTATGTCTAATAGTGTTTGCTTTATATATCTGGGTGCTCTGGTGTTTGGTGCTTATGTATTTATGAATGTTATGTCTTCTTGCTGGATAGATCCCTTTATCTTTATATAGTGGCCTTTCATCTCTTTCTATGGTTTTTGTCATAAATTCTATTTTATCCAATATAAGAATAACTACTCCTACTCATTTTTGGTTTCCATTTGGGTAGTATAACTTTTCCCATCCCTTCAATTTAGTCTGTGTGTGTCTTTACAGGAGAGGTGAGTCTTTTGTAGATAGCATGTAGTTGGGTTTGGTCTTGCAAACCAATACACCAGTTGTTGTCTTTGAGTGGAGAGTTTAATCCATTTACATTTAAGGTTGTTATTGAAAGGTATTGTGTTAATCCTGGCATTTTATTGCTTTTTGTGTAGATGTTTTAAATATCTTTTTTACCTTTCTTCCTCTCTTATTATTCATCTTCAATGTTTGTTGGTTTTTTGAGGAGGTAAGATTTAGTGTATTTTTCTTTCTCATTTGCATTTTTGTTTTACCAGTGGTTTTTGTTTTGTCTTGTGCATTCATGGTAGTGATTATCATTTTTTGGATTCCAGATGCAGGACTCCATTGAGAATTTCTTGCAGGGCTGGTTGTCTGTTAGTGAACTCCTTTAGTTTTGGTTTGTCTGGTAAATACACTATTTCTCCCTCAATTCTAAAGTTAATCTTGCTGCTAATAGTATTCTTGGCTGGAAATTTCTTCTTTTATTATTTTGAATATATCATCCCATTGTCTTTTGGCCTATAGAGTTTCAGTTGAAAAGTCTCTTGTTAGTCTTATGGGAGATCCCTCATAGGTGACTTGACAGTTTTCCCTTATTGCTATTAGGATTCTCTCTTTGTATTTTAAATTTGCCCGTTTGAGTATAACATATCCGTGAGAGGATATTTTTGGGTTAAATCTGTTTGGGGATCTTTGAGCTTCCTTGATCTGAAGGTCTGTGTCTCCCTTATACCTGAATGTTTTCGGTTATGATAATAATTGAATAGTTGTATTAGCTCATTTTGTGTTGCTATAATGGAAATACCTGAGACTTTGTACTTTATAAGGAAAAGAGGTTTATTTGGCTTAAGATTCTGGGACAGCTGCATCTGGCATGGGCCTCAGGCTGCTTCTACTCATGGAGCAAAGTGGCAGGCAGCTGGTAGGTATAAGCAGATAACATGGCAAGAGGAAGCAAGAGAGAGAGGGGAGGTGCAGGGTCGTTTAAACAACACGTTCTCATGGGAAATAATAGAGAACTCACTCATTAATCCGCCCTCCCGCAAGGAGAGCATTAATCTTTTCATGAGGGATCCACCCACATGACTCAATCAGATTCCAACACTGCCACATCAAGGATCAAATTTCCACATGAGTTTTGGAGAGGACAACACATCCAAACTCCATCATTCCACCCCTGGCCCCCCAAAACTCATGTCACTCTCACATAAAAAATACAGTCATTCCATCTCAACAGTGCCAAATATCTTAGCTTGTTCTAGCACCAACTTAATGTTCAAAGTCCAAAGTATCATCTGAGACCAAAAGCAAAAGTCCTCCCAGCTCTGAACCTGTAAAAATCAAAACCAAATTTATCTCCTTCCAAGATACAATGGTGGAACAGACATTGGGTAGACATTCCCAATCCCAAAGGGAGAAATAGGCCAAAAGAATGAGAAACAGGCCCCAAACAAATCTGAAAACCAGCAGGGCAGTCATTAAATCTTAAAGCTCCAAAGTAATATTCTTTGATTTCAAGTCCTGCATCCTGGGCACAATTGGGCAACTGGGCCCCCAATGCATTGGGCAGCCTCACTTCCACAGCTCTGCCAGGTGTAGCCCAGTGGGCCATGCTCATGCCTGCAGCTTTTCCAGGCCTGTGTTGCCCGTTATCAGTGGCCCTGCAGTTCTGGGGTCCTGGTGGCAGCCCCACTGCCTTGTTTCTACTAGACATTTCCCTGATGATGCTCCACTTTCCTGCTCAGCACTGCTCTAGTAGATAGCCTCTGTGGTACCTCTGCCCCTGTGACAGATCTCTGCCTGGGTCCCCAGCCTTTTCCATACATCCTCTGGAATCTGGGTGGAGGCTGCCATGCCTCCACTGCTCTCACGTCCTGCCAATTAAACACAACATGGATGTCACTGGGGTTTTAGGCTTCTACTCTACAGGGCTGCTGCATGAACCACACTTGGGGCTCCTCCAGTCAGAGCAAGGATGCATGGAGCAGGTTCCTAAGGGCAACAGTGCCCCAGGTATGTCCTCTGAGACAACTCATTCCTTATAGACCTCGGGGCCTGTGATGGATGCAGCACCCTTACAAAGTTCTCAAATGCCGTCAGGGCTTTTTTCAAATTGTCCTGGTTATTAGCATCTGGCGGCCTCACTGCCAAGATAATATCTTTAGCAAACAGTTCATCTGCTTCACCCTTGCATTTTTCTCCTGCTCTCTGCTTCTCTACTACATGGCCAGGCTGCAAATTTTCCAAATTTTTACACTCAGCTTCCCTTTTAAATTCTGGCTTTATGTTATGCCTTTGCCACCATAGCTCAGAGTAGGCTGTTAAAAGTAACCACACAGCTTCCTTAGTGCTTTGCTGCTTGGAAATTTCCGCCAAATGCTCTACTTAACAACTCTAAGTCCCAACTTCCACAAATTCCAAGGGCATGGACACAATACAACCAAGTTCCTTGATATGGTGTAGCAAGGGTGATCTTTTGTCTAATTCCCAGTAAGTTCTTCATTTCTATCTGAAACTTCATCATCCACATGGCCTTTACTGTCCATCTATCCATCAACATACTGGTCACAACCATTTAACCAATCTCTAAAATCTTCCAAACTTTCCATCATCTTTTTCTCTTCTTCAAAGTCCTCCAAACTCCTCCAAACTTTGCCCATTACCCAGTTTCAAAGCTGCATCCACATTTTCAAGTGTCTGTTCAGCAGCACCCCACTCCTTGATACCAATTTTCTGTATTAGTCTGTTTTGTATTGCTATAACAGAAATACCTGAAACTGGGTAATTTATAAGGAAAAGAGGTTTATTTGGCTTATGATTCTGGGAAAGCTGCATCTGGCATGGGCCTCAGGCTGCTTCTACTCATGGCAGAAAGTGGCAGGCAGCTGGCAGGTACAAGCAGATCACATGGCAAGAGGAAGCAAGAGAGAGAGGGGAGGTGCCAGGGTCTTTTGAACAACAAGCTGTCATGGGAACTAATAGAGTGAGAACAAACTCATTAATACCCCTTTTGCCAAGGAGCGCTGTAATCCATTCATGAGGGATCCACCCCCATGACTCAATCAGTTTCTAACACTGCCACATTGGGGGTCATATTTCCACATGTGTTTTGGAGGGGACAGCACATCCAAACTCCATCAATAGGTCTCAAAGATTACCTTTTTGAACTGAATCAATTAGGGGAATTTTGAAACTCCTGGATATGAAGGGCAGTGTCTCTCCCTATACATGGGATATTTTTTTGCTTTTTATTTCCATGAAGAGGTTCAAAATGACTTTTCCTTTCTCCTTCCCTTCTGGAACACACATCATTTGAATATGTGTTCTATGGGTTGTCTGTTAGCTCTCTTAGATTTTCTTCATTTAAAATTTTGTTTTCCTTTCTTTTGTCTGCCTGGGTTATTTTGAAAATATCATGTTCAAGACAAAAAAAAAATATGTCTTCTGCTTGCTTTAAACTACTGCTTAAGCTCTTGGTTGTTTTTTATTTCATTGAATGGGTCCTTCAGTTCTAGGAGTTCTGCTGCATTCCTTTTTAATGTATTAATCTCTTTGTAAATTTCCTCCTTTATATCCTGGATACTTTTTCTCATTTCATTGTGTTGTCTATTTGAGTCTTCTCTTATTTCATTGAGTTTCCTGTAGATTGTTGCTCAGAATTCCTTTTCAGGCATTTCAAGGTTTCCCTGCTCTGTGGGGTCTGGTATTTGAGAACTATTCTATTCCTTCGGTGGTGTCATCATTTCTTGTTTTTTTTTTCCATATTTCTAATATCTCTATGTTGATTTCTGGTCATCTGGTAAAGCAGTTTCTTCTAGTGCTCTATAGTGGGCTTTGAGGATTAAGACTTCGTCCTCTTTTTCCAGACTCCTCTGGTGACTCTCCTTGTGTCAACACAGTTAAATATGCAGCAGGCCACCCGCATGGTCATTGTGGCTGCTACAGTGGCATTGAGACATCCTTGTGCTGGCAGAAACTGTGGTGATGACTGTGTTGGACCACCTGCATGGAATTGGTGTTTCTGGGAATCAGGGGGGCTGCCTATAGCTTCTGTCTGGGTCCCTGGTCATGCTCCTGACTTCTGTTTGTTGGGGAGGGTTCGTGCAGCTTCATCCTGGGTCCCTGGTGGTGCTCCTGCCTTCTGCTTGGGTTGTGGAGGGTGCACATGGCTTCCACCTTTGTCCCTGGTTGTGCTCAAACTCCTGCCTTCTCTTTTGTGGGGAAAGGTGCCTGTGGCTTCTTCATGGGTCCCCCATCACACTCACACTTTTGCCTTCTCTTCAGCCAATGGGGGGGGGTGCTTGTGGCTTCTGCCTGGTTCCCTATTCATGCTCTTGCTCCTATCTTCTAGTTTCAGTTGCAGGGTTATGTTGGCCTCACAGTATGGGTTAGAAAGTGTTTGCTTTTCTTTTCTCTAGGTGTTTCCAACGTTGCCCCATAGGATTTAGCATTAATCTCCAAAGTTTATATATGAGGATACAGAAGAGAGACATCAACTGTCATAAATTAGCATTCCATTTCCTAGTTTCTAGTGTGTCCCACATACTCCCTTTGGATCTCTGAATACCTGCAGGTCACAGGATGACAGAAGCCATAGCAGAGCCACCTGGACCTCCTGGAGTAGAGGACATGGAGCTGTGGAGATGGAACAAGCTCGGTCAGTGCCATAGACAAATATTTCTGGCTCATTTTTAAATTGGATTGTTTCTCTTTTTATTATGAAGTTGTGAGAGTTCTTTATATAATCTGGATACATGTCCCTTATCATATATATAATTTGCAAAAATGCATCTGATTCACTTTGTTGTATTCTCAGCTTCCTGATAGTGCCCCTTGATGTGCAAAAGATTTTAATTTTGGTGAAACCCATTTTAACTTTTCTTCGTCTACTTTTGGTAACAAATCTAAGTATCCATTGCCAAACTCATAAAGATTTTCACCTATTTATCTCCTAAGATTTTTATAGTTTTAGCTTTTGCATTAGGGCATTAATCTATTTTGAGTACATTTTTGTATAAAGAGGGTACAACTTCATTTCTTTTGCATATGGATATTTAGTTGTCCAATCACCATCTGTCTAAAAGACTATTCTTTCCCTGTTAAATGTTCTGGGTACCCTCATCAAGAAATAATTAATCTATAAATGTATAGTTTGTTTCTGTAGTCTTTATTTTGTCCTATTGATTTGTATGTTTTTCTTATGACACTATCACATAATTTTGATTGCTGTAGCTTTGTACTCAATTTTGAAATTGGGAAGTGCTGTGTCTTCCACCTGTTTTCTTCTTTTTAAAGATTGTTTTGGCTCATTGGTATCCTTGTAGTATCAGTAAATATTAGGATCATCTTGTCCATTTCCACTAAAAAGAGAGCTGGAATTTTGATAAAGGGTGCATTGAATTGTTATACTATATAATTATATACAATAATATATTATTATTATAGTTTTGTAGACTATAGGTTATTGCCATCTTAAGTCTTCCAATCCATTAACAAGGGATTTTTTTTTTCATTTATGTAGGTATTCTTTAATGTATTCCAATGATATTTTGTAGTTTTCAAAGTAGAAATCTTGTACCTTCTTGGATTAGGAGGAGATTAAGCCATGAGAACAGAAACCTCATTGATGAGATTAGGGATTTTATAAAAAGGCTTAAGGGAGTGTGTTCATTCCCTTCCATCCCTTTTACCATGTGATGAAACAGCATTCATACCCCCTGGAGGAAACAGAAACAAGGCACCATTTTGCAAGCAGAGACCTAGTCCTCACCAGACAATTAATTTGGTGCAGTTTTAATCTTAGACTTCCCAGCCTCCAGAATTTAGAGAAATAAATTTCCACTCTTTAAAAATTACCTAGCAAAACGTATTTTGTTAGGGCAAAACAGGCACAGACTAAGACACACATGGAGGAAGATTTCATCTAATTTTAGTTTGTTGAGTGTTTTTATCATGAGAGGGGCTTCAGTTTTGTCAACTGATTTTTCTTTATCATTTAATATTATCAACTATAAAATTTTTCACTTTCATTCTATTGACATGGTGTATTAAGTTGGTTGATTTGTGTATGTTAATCACCCTTGTGTTCCTGGATTAAATCATTTGGTCATGGTGTACAAGTATAATATTTTAATATGCTGCTGATGCTGGTATTTCACTGAGGATTTTTACATCTATATTTATTATATTTATTAGGGATATTGGTCCATAGTTTTTATTTTTATTTTTTCTTCTCATGTTTTTGACTGTTTTGGGTAACATAGTGATGCTAGCCTCATAGAATAAATTAGAAAGTGTTTTCTCCTATTCTATTTTTTGGAAAAGTTTGATAAGGCTCAGTGTTAATTATTTTTTAAATATTTGGGTAGATTTTATCAATAAAGCCATTTGGTACTGATCTTTTCTTGGTTAGGAGGTTTTTGATTGTTGATTAAATTTCTTTGCTTGTTATATGTCTGTTCAGGTTGCTCTTCTTGAGTCAGTTTTGGTATATTTCCAGCAATTTTTTCTCTTTCTCTGTGTTATCTAATCTATTGTGGGTACAATTGCTCATAGTAGTGTCTTATAATCTATTACATTTCTATAAGGTCAAGAGTAATGTCTCCATTTTGATTTATTTTTGTATTACTTTTTATTCACTCTCCTTTTTACTTGGTCAGTCTAGGTAAAGATTTGTAAACATTAATTACCTTCTCAGAAAGCCACCTTTGTTCTTGTTGATTTGTTTTGTTGTTTAATCATCATCTAATTTGTATCTTTCTGCTGTAATCTTTGTTATTTCTTTCTGGAGATTTGGGTTTAATTTGAGTGTATATTTCTTAGTTGCTTAATGGGGAATATTAGGTTAACTTAGGGGACATTTTTTGTATTTTTAATGTAGGCATTTATAGCTATAAGTCTCCCTCTGAGTTCTACATTTGCTGCATGTGCCCATAAGTTTTGGTATGGTCTGTTTTCATTTTTATTCATCTCAGAGGAATTTCTAAAAGTTCTTGTGATTTCTTTTTTGAATCATTGGTTCTTTAGAATTGCTGTGGATTGAATTCTGTCCCCCAAAGTCCATATATTAGAAATTTAACACTGTAACAGTGTTAAAAAGGTAGGAAATCCTATTATGGTAATTGAAAGATGGGGCCTAAAGCAGTGATTAGATTGTGAAGATCATGCCCTAGTAAGTGGATTAATAAGTTGATAGGTATGGTTCTGAGTCTTTTAAATGAAAGCCAGTGAGGAGTTAGCTCTCTCTCTGCTCCTGCCATACCCTGTGTTGCTGTAGAGTTACCACCAAGAACAAGGACTTCACCAAATGTGTTCCCTGGACTTTGCACTTCCCAGCTTCTGAAACCATGAGCAATAAACTTTGTTTTCTTACAAATTACCCAGTTCCAAGTATTTTGCTGTAAGCAACAGTGACAGACTAATACAGAAGATTGGTACTGGGAGTAGGACATTACTTATAACAAATACTGGAAAATGTGGAAGCTGCTTTGGAACTGGGTGTTGAGGAGAGGCTGGAAGATTTAGGAGGAGCAGGTGAAAAAATGCCTAGCTGCTGGTGGGAGTTTGGAAGACAAGGAAACCAGAGAAAGTTTGGAATGTCTTATAGCCTGCTTAGATGGTGGTGACCACAATGCCAATAGAAATATGGACAGTCTTAGAAGATCTTAGATGTAAATGAGAAGGAGCTTATTGGAAACTGGGGCAAAAATCACCCTTGCTATGAACTCGCAAGGAACTTCACTGAATTCTGTTCATGCCCCAACACTTTATGTAATGTGAAACTTAAAGATGCTGAACCAGAGTATTTGGTGGAAGAAATTCCTAAGCAGCAAAGCATTCTGGAAGCTGCATGGCTACTGGCAAAAGCCTATGCTGAGTTATGGCAGACAAGGCATTATGTAAAGCCAGAGTTCATATTTAAAATGGAAGCAGAGTGTAAAGATTTGGAAAATTTGCAACCTGGGCATGTGGTAGAGAATAAGAGAGAATTTTCAGAAGAAGCAAGGGTTCAATGGAAGGACTTGTTGCTAAGACATTAGCATGGCTATGAGGCAGCTCGGTGCTAATAGCTAAGAGAGTAGGTGAAAGGTCCCAAAGGCATTTCAGAAGTCTTACAAGCCATCCCTCCTATCATAGGCCCAGAGGCCTAGTGAGAGAGGATGGTTTTGGGGAACAGGCCCAATGCACCCTCAACAGGCTCACTGCCCAGGGCCACCTTGGGAAGCTGCTTCTAGCACTGGCACCCCAGCTGCTCAAGCTGTAGCTAAATTGGCCCCAGGTATGGCAGGACCTGCAGCTTTGGAAGACACAAGCAGTAATCCTTGGCAATGTCCAAGTGGTGTTAAATCTGTAGGCTCAAAGAATGCCAGAGCTTTGGAGGCTTGGGAGCCTCCCCAATTTCAAAGTATATAAGGAAAAGCTTGGGGACCCAGGAAGATATCTGCTACAGTGGTAGATTCACTGCAGACAGGCTTCACTAGAACAGTGCTGAAGAAAACGTGGGATTGGGGCTGTAACAGAGAAATCCCATCAGTGCCATGCCTAGTGGAGACATGACAGTGGACCTGCCATGGATAGTCCAGAATTTTAGAGCTACCAGCATGAAACACCAACCTGGAAGAGCTAAAGCATAGACAGAGGCCAGGAAAGCCATAGAAGTGGAGCTGCCTGAGGACTTGGAGTCACAAGCCCACACCAGCATGCAAAGGACATTGAACATGGAGTCAAGGTACGTGATTCTCCAGCCTTAAGATTTGATGCCTGCCCTACTAGGTTTTGGACTTGTTTGGGAATTGTTGCAACTTTCTTTTTGTCCTATTTCTCCTTTATGGAATGGAAATATGTACCCTATGATTGGAAGTAGATTACTTATTTTGATTTCACAGATGGGACCTTAGACTTTGGGCTTTTGAGTTGAAACAAGTTAAGACTTCAGGGATGAAATGAATGTATTTACCTGTAAGAAGAACATGAACTTTGTAGGCCAGGGGCAGAATGCTTTGGAATGAATTATGTCCCCCAAATGTCATGCATTAGAAAGTTAACCCTCACTGTGACAGTGTTAAGAGGGTGGGAAATGCTATTACGTTACTTGAAAGGTGGGGTCTTGATTGTAAGAACCATGCCCTAGTAAATGGATTAATAAGTTGATAGGTATTGATCTGAGGGCTTTAAATGGAGAGCCACTGAGGAGTGAACTCTCTCTATGCTCCAGCCATATTTTGCATGTGATTTTCTGCATCACTGTAATGTCACCACTAACAAGTCTCTCATGAGATGTGTTCCCTGGACTTTGAGCTTCCTAGTGTATGAAACTGTAAGCAGCAAATATTGTTTCTTTTACCTAGTTTCAAGTATTTCTGTTATAAGCAACAGAAATGGACTAATACAAGAACTGTTTTGTTTAATTTCCCTACGTTCGTGAATTTTCCAATTTTTTTATTACTGGTTTCATTTCATTATTGTTGGAGAAAATACATTACATGATTTAAATCTTTCAAAATTTATTGAGTCTTCCTTTGTGGTCAAACATGTGGTATACCTTGGAGATTGTTCTATGTGCCCTTGAGGATAAATGTGTACTTTCTGTTTTGGGGTACAGTATTCTCTGTATGTCTATTTAGGTTAAAATGTAAAGGAAGTTCTTTATGTTCTTGCTTATCTTCTGTCTCATTGTTTTATGCATCATTACAAGAGGGCATGAAGTCTCCAACCATTATTTTTTAAATAGCTATTTCTCCCTGCAGCTAACAGTTTTTGCTTTATATATTTTGGGGCTTTATTATTAGGTGCACAAATGTTTATGAAAGTTATACCTTCTTAATAGATCATGATAGAATGACTCTTTTATCATTATTTAAATAGCTTATTGATTATTGTAACTATTACTGTCTAAAAGTGTATATTGTCTGATATTAGTGTAGCCACTCAAGCTTCTTTCGGGGGGTTACTTTTTTATGGAATATTTTATCTATCTTTTTGTAGTCAACCTATTAATTTCTTTGGATCTCAAGTCAGTCCTTTGTAGACAATATATAATTGAATCATTATTATTTTCTCTACATTCTTCCAATTAGAGACTGGAAGAATTAGAATTAGAAATTAGAATTTTTAATTGAGGGAGTTTAAACCATTTACATTCAATGCATTTACTGACAAGAATAGACTTACTTCTGCCATTTTTATATTTTCATTCTATAAATCTTATATTTTTCTTTCAATTTCTCCATTACTCCCTTCTTGTGTGTTCAATAGATATTTTTTATTATATCATTTTGATTTCCTTTCTGTTAGTTTTACTCTATATTTTTAAATTATCTTTTCAGTGGTGGCCTTGGGAATTGTAATTAAAATCTTAATTTATGACAACCTAACTAGAGTTAATATCAATTTAGTTTCAATAGTTTTATGAACTTATTCCAGTTTCTCAGAAAAGATATGTTGAAGTCCTAGCCTCCAATACTTCTGAACATGATCTTATTAGGAATAAGATTGTTGAAGATGTAGTTAGTTAAGTTAAAATGAGGTCATTCTGGCCTAGGTTGAGCCCCTAGTCTAATATGACTGGTGTTCTTCTAAGAAGATAGCCATGCGAAGACACAGATACAGGAAGAATTCGATGTGAAAATCGAGGCAGAATTGAAATGATGCTTCTATACCCCAACAAATACGGAGGATTATTGGCCATTGCCAGAAGCCTAGAGAAAGCACTGAAAAGATTTTCCATTGTAGCCCTCAAAAGGAACCAACCCTGTTGACACTTTGGTTTCAGACTTCTAGTCTCCAGAATTTTAAGACAATAAACATCTGTTGTTTTGAAACACTCAGGTTGTGAGCTGTGTTAGAAAATTAAAACCAATTTTCATGCCAGGAAATGGGGTGCTGCTATAACAAATACCTAAAAATGTGGAAATAGCTTTGGAATATGATAATGGGTAGAGCCTGTAAGCTTTTTGAAGCACATGTGAGTATAAGTTATCTTAAAGGATTGTTGATAGACATATAGATCGTATTAATCAGGGTTCTCCACAAAAACAGAAACAATAGGAGAATGTATGCATACATACAAATATTAAACTCAGAAGTTTACTCACCTGATTATGAAGGCTGAGAAGTGTCAAAATTTGCATTCATCAAGATGAGATCCAGGAGACCAGAGAACAAAGTGTAGTTCCAGTATGAGATCGAAGGCCTAAGAAGGAAGAGAACCTATGGTATAAGTTCCACTCGAAAGCTGGAAGGCTTGAGACCCAATAAGAACTGGTATGTCAGTTCGAATCCAAAGGCCAGAAAAGAACGATGTTCCAGCTCAATCAGTTAGGCAGGAAAAAATCCCTTTTCATCAGTGCTTTTGGTCTGTTCAGCTCTTCACTTAATTGAATGAAGCCTACTCACATTAGGCAGGACCATCTGCTTTACTCAGTCTGCTGATTTAAATCTTTTTTCTTAATGGTATATTTATTTTATTTTTAATTGAGAAATAACTGTGTATATTTATGGGATACGATATGATATTTTGATAAATTGCCAATGCAGATTGATTAAATCAATGTAATTAATGAATTCGTCATCTCACATACTTATTTTTTGTGGCGAAAACATTTAAGATTCACTTTTTTAGCAACTTAATTTATTACTACTTATTATAGTCCTTACATTGTGCAATAGATCACTAAAGCTTATTCCTTTTGTCTAACTGAAACTTCGTACCCTATGATTAACATCATACTTTTTATAATCCAAACCCCTCCTCCAGCCTCTGGTAAACACCAACCAACTCAAACATTAATCTAATCCAGAAACACCTCCCCAGACATACCTAAAATAATGTTTAGCCAAATATCTGAGCACTCCATGGCCAGACCAAGTTCACACATAAAATCAACCATTACAGGTTAAAGGTGATTCTGGTAAAGACTCACTCAGAAAAAAGAGGACAATTGTAGAGAAAGCTTCTGTTATCTTAGAGAACACATATATATCATCATGAACAGAATGTTGTTAGATATATGAATGTTAAAAGCCCTTCTGGTGATATCTCAGATGGAAATGAGGACCATGTTAGTGGAATCTGGAAGAAGGCTGATCCATTTTATAAAGTGACAGACAACTTAGCTAAATTATGCTCTACTCTTGTGGAAAGTAGAATTTGTAAGTGATCAACTTGGATATTTAGCTGAGTAGATTTCCATGCAAAGTATGAAAGGAGCAGTTAAAAAGTAATTCTATTTTTATCCACATCCCTGTCTTTGGAGGCAACTGATGTCTGCAATTCCTAAGTCTCTAGGGTGCTAAAACACAGATTGGTTTTCTTGTTGGCCTTTTTTTCCTGCAGATTTTTAACTTTCTCTGGACTGCTAAGTCAATTTTGACTTGTTTATCTGCCCTCCAGCTTCTAAAATTGTCTTCTATTTTTTGTCAGCTGTCATTTTTTTCTCTTTTTTGACCTTACAGATTTATGCTTTAAATGTTTTGCTGTCATTTTAGTGTAATTTCTATTGAAAACAGAGGTTAATATGTGGATTAAATTCATCATGTTGAATGAACTAAACACACTTGATTGGCTGTCAGGGAACTCAGAAGCTCTTCATTCTGACATGATTAAAGTTCTTTCCTTTGCTGAATAGTCTTTGTGTTGTATATTTGACCAAAACCTTTGCGATGAATAAGCCATTCATTTGCTTATTACAATACTTTTATTTGCATGCTTTCAAATATAGTGAACTTGTTCCAATCTTTCATGCATAGGTATTTTTCCTCATCTTTACAATAAACATGTGAAGTAAGAATTGTTTTCTCTTTTTTTAAAAAAATTGTGACATAAAGAGTATTTGTAAATTGTATAGGAACGCACAACTAGTAAATGACATAGCTGTAATTCAAACACAAGTCTGATTTTAAAATGTACTTGTAGCAACATTGCTCATTACTGTTATTGTAACTGCTCCTGTAAATTTTGTAAATTTATTATAGTTTTAAAAAATCAAGTATTTTTATGTTTATTTTTTGCTACTGTGAGTACCTCCCATGGGAATGATGAATCATAGAATATGCTTGCCTTTTACATGTCTGTGACTTTTAGGGTTAAAAAAAAAAAAAAAAAAAAAAAAACCTTGTTTGTTTAAGAATGAGAACTGAATTATTTCTTTCCTGAAAATCCTATGGCACTCCACTACCTGAAAGGTCTGCAAAGAAGCTATGTGGGGGAGTAAATTAGGAGAAGATTGAGATTATATAATTTGGTTCATATATGCCATAATTTCTCATTGTTCCCACTGTTTTAGAGAGAAGTAACAAAGGAGAAGACGTGGGAGTGTAGAAAATGCAAGGTGGAGATATTAAACATGTCTGTGACTTTTAGGGTAAAAAAAAAAAAAAAAAAAAAAAAAACCTTGTTTGTTTAAGAATGAGAACTGAATTATTTCTTTCCTGAAAATCCTATGGCACTCCACTACCTGAAAGGTCTGCAAAGAAGCTATGTGGGGGAGTAAATTAGGAGAAGATTGAGATTATATAATTTGGTTCATATATGCCATAATTTCTCATTGTTCCCACTGTTTTAGAGAGAAGTAACAAAGGAGAAGACGTGGGAGTGTAGAAAATGCAAGGTGGAGATATTAATGCTATAGTGTAATCTTCTGTGGGTGTTTAGCCTGGGGCTGAGAAGACTAAGGGGAGACATGGCGGTTGTCTTAAAATATTTGAAGAGCTGTCATTTGGAAGAGGGAATAGATTTTTTCCTGTAGGGCCAGAGGGCATAACTAGCATGAAGGGGTGAGAGTAGCAGGGAAGAAAAATTTTACTCAGTATAAGAAATAACTTCCTATTAGTGCACAGGTTGCTGCATGAAGTCACAGGAAGTGTTCATTCCAATGCTGAATACCCATGCATCAGGGGTATTGT
This sequence comes from Galeopterus variegatus, assembly GCF_000696425.1. Classification (NCBI taxonomy): domain Eukaryota; kingdom Metazoa; phylum Chordata; class Mammalia; order Dermoptera; family Cynocephalidae; genus Galeopterus; species Galeopterus variegatus. Next base: position 1,217,783 of record NW_007726130.1, on the reverse strand, counting down.
GGAGGAGATGCCTTCAGGGATGGAAGGATAAAGTAGAATTTAACTAAACTAGACTCTTCCTAATAGTATGCGAATCTCTTTCTGTCTTTTTCTCTGTTCAATCTTCCTAAAGATATATCATCTATTTTCCAAAACGACGGGATTGAGAGAAAAGAAGGTTAAATGTAAAAAAGAATAGAGTTTGTGTATGTGAGTTACATGTGCTTTAGGGTATTGGGTGTAGTTTGAATGTGTTTATATTCCCCACCCCTTTGTGTTTATGGTTAGTAACAAAATAGTAACATGAATAATTCTGTGATATCTTACTGTGTTAGAGGCCGATTTCTATAGCAGCAAAAGAAAACTTTTTGGGTCAGATATACCTGGTTTTAAATTTTAACTTTGTCATTTTAGCTTTGTGATTTTTGAAAAGCAATTAAACCTTCGTAAGCCTCCATTTCCTTACTGTGAAATTTGCATGTTTTAAAAATTTTTTTAGATAATTTATCATACATACATGTGGGGTACAACAGTGATTCTCAATCATTGTGTACACTGTGTGATGGTTAGGTCAGGATAGTTAGCTTATTCATCAGTACAATGACAATCATTCTTTGTGTCCTTTGACAAATTAATTAGTCGCCTGCCTCTGCCCTGCCCTTCTCCTCCCCTTTTCCACCTCTAACTTTCTAAAAGTTCAATGTATTACTGTTATTTTTGTTTCTTTCTTTCTCTCTGTCTCTCTTTATTGTTCATTTGCTTATTTATGGATTCAGCTCCCAGCTATGAGTGAGAACATGTGGCATTTCTCTTTATGTACCTGGGTCATTTCACTTAGGATGATTTTCTCCCGGCTCATCCATGTCATTGTAAATGGTAGAATTTCATTCTGTTTATGGGTGAGTAGTATTCCATTGCATATATATACCACAGTTTCCTTATCCAGTCATCCATCGATGGACATGTAGATTGGTTCCACCACCTGGCTATTGTAAACAGAGCTGCAGTAAACATGGGAGTGCAGGTATGCCTTTGATCTGATGTTTTCCAGTCCACTGGATATATCCCCAGAAGTGGGGTTGCTGAATTATATGAAAGTTCTATCTGTAGTTGTTTAAGGAAACTCCATACTGTTCTTCATAGTGGCTGTACTATTTACAGTCCCACCAACCATGCAGAACGGTTTCTCTTTCGCCACATCTGCACCAGAATTTGTTAGTTCCTTTCTTCTTTTATAATAGCCAGTCTGATTGGGGTGAGGTGATATCTCGAAGTGGTTTTGATTTGCATTTCCCTGATGATTAGTGATATTGAGGATTTCTTGATGTACCTGTTGGCCATTTGTATACCTTCCTTTGAAAAATGTCTATGCAGCTCCTTTCCCCATTTGTTAATTGGATTATTTGTTTGTTTGTTTGTTTGTTTTTCTTTAAAGTTGTGTCAGCTCTTTATATATTCTGGCTGTTAATTCCTTGTCAGATGCACAGTTTGCAAATATTTTCTCCCATTCTGTAGGATTTCTTTTCATGCTGTTGATTGTTTACTTTGCTATACAGAAGTTTTTTAGTTTGATATAATCCCACTTGTTTATTTTTTCTTTTCTTGCCTGTGCTTTTGGGGTGTTATTCATAAAGTCATTGCCCAGTCCAAAATCCTGGAGTGTTTCCACTATGTTTTCTTCTAAGAGTTTTAAAGTTCCAGGCCTTATGTGTAAGTCTAATCCATTTTGAGTTCATTTTGGTATGAGAGGTACAGATCAAGTTTCATTCTTCTAAAAATGGATATCCAGTTTTCTTGTCACCATTTATTGAAGAAGCTGTCTTTTCCCCAAGGTATGTTCTTGGTGCCTTTGTTGAAGATCATTTGGCTGTTTATATGTGGGTTTATATCTGGGTTCTCTATTCTGTTCCATTGGTCGATGTGTCTGTTTATATGCCAGGACCATGCTATTTTTGTTAATATAGATTTGTAATATAGTTTGAATTTGGAAGTGTAATGCCTCCGGCTTTACTTTTTTTGCTCTAGATTGCTTTGGCTATTCAGGGTCTTTTGTTGTTCCATGTGAATGTTAGGATTGCTTTTTCTATCTCTGTGTAGAATGTCATTGATATTTTGATGGGATACACATTGAATCTGTAGATGGCTTTGGGTATTATGGACATTTTTACTACATTGATTCTTCCAATCCATGAACAAGGAATGTCTTTCCATCTTTTAGTGTCTTCTTTAATTTCTTTCAGTAGTGATTTGCATTTCTCATTGTAGAGATCTTTCACCTCTTTGGTTAGATTTATTCTTAGGTATTTTATTTTTTTGGTGACTACTGTAAACGGGCTTGCTTTCTTGATCTCTTTTTCTTCTAGTTTGTTGTTGGAGTGTAAAAATGATGCTGATTTTTGTATATTGATTTTGTATCTTGCAACCTTACTGAACTCATTCTTACCATGAAATTTGGATAGTAAGGTATCTTAACTGTAGGGTTATTGTAAAATTAAATGTCACATAAAGCACATTTAAAATTGCCTAGTATATAGTCAGGAATAGAAAATACTTGTTTCACATATTTTCTTATCTTACTCTACATTGTTTGTACAAACTTATAACATCAGGTGAGAAAATTTTAATGTCATTATTTAAGTTCCTTGGCATCTGATTTCAATAGAAGGCAACTGCTTTTCTGACTTGATAGAGGCCAAACAATCTGAATTTTTCTGCAGATCTGACATTACTCATCCCATCTCTCTCTCCATTAAAATAAAATGTGGGAAATGTCACTTCATTTGGCAAAAGTTAAACACAGGCAACTCTGTAGAAATATTTCCCTTCAAAATGACATATCATTTATTTATTTAAACGTTTTGGCTTGGGAAATACTTAGTTACACTATATATGTTTACTAATTTACTGTTGTTTTCACATTGTTTTATTAAAGAAAAACAAGTTTGGTGCTTTGACCGCCAAAGAATACTTCAGTACTTAATTATCTACAAAAAGAGTCTATGGTATGTTTTCTCACAGACCCACTTAATTCTAGATACTCTTATTTGCATCCCTGTGGGAAGATTTGTAGACAGTCATTTTACTTCATGATTAAAAATAAAACTACATAATCAATAAAATGTTATACCTCTGATTGGGATATATGAAATGCTTAAGAAATCTCTTTAGTGCAGATGATAACAGCTATGTAGGCAAATGTACCAGAGAAAGTTCATGTGTGCATTTATATGTGTATGGTTTTAGTATTTATCATGGAAAATGTATGAGGTGTGTATATATTACACTGGTTGTGACTGATTAATTGATGAAAGTTATGTGTGTAAGTGTATGCATATGTGCTTATCCTCACTTTCTGTGATTGTCTAAATGATAAAGATTTTGGGTGTATGTGAGCTTTCAGAATCCATATCTGGCTAACTGATTCGGCATGTTTGTTTAAATTTTGCTACTACATTAATTGCTTCTAATTGATCTGTCTAGTTGGCCATATGAATCATTAATTTGATTCTCAGATTAATATGACTAAAAATATGAACCAGTAAATATTTTTAATTTAGTGTAGTTTAATTTAGTGTATTCTTCATAGTTCTCTTCAATATTTCTTTGTTCTTTTTTTATTTTTTGTTTAAAATATGATAGTGTCATAGTGTACATATTGAAATTAATAATGAATAAAATAAAAATAATTTAATATTTTAAAATCTAAACAAATCTAGTGATAAATGTTAATATATTTTATTCCAGTTGTGTGTAGCACATGGAAAAAATATCCACAGGCAGTAAGATGCAAATAATATTGAAATATCAATAGGATACAAATGTTAGAATCATATATGTCAGATAAAAACCCTAGTCCCTAGTAATCCCTGATAATTGTAAAGAGGTCTTTGCACTTTCCACAAAACATGTGAAAATGGCTAAAAATCGATTTCTTTTTATAATAAACTAAAAGGACAGAGTGACCTAGCTGATATATAGTTGTAGATAAATACATATGCAGTCAGACAGTTTATATCATGATGCTTTGCATAACTTGTTAACACAAGCTTTCATTTGTCCTATGATAATCACTGAAAATAAGAATTTTATGACCACCCAATAATAGATCACATAATAGACTATAATTTATTGATTGATTTTTTAATGATCATTTAGATTGCTTTCTAATTTTTACTTATATTAACAGCAGTGTGGTGAAGATACATGTACTCAAATTTTTTTATACATCTGGTGATTTTCATAAATCATATTCCCAGAAATGTATTTAGTAAATTAAAGCATATAAACATTTTAAACATTTTTATTGACATGTTACTTGATTCTTTATACCACATTACTTTCTGGAACAGGTGTGCCAATCTATACTCCCACTAGGAAGGTATTATGAAAATATAAGATGTCTGTGGACCCAATAAGGAGGGCAATATAAATAGATAGTGGAAAAAGACCTACAGTACATTAAGATAGTTGTGTTACAACACAGACTTTAAAATAAATAGTTTCTGTATAAAATAAAATTATAAAAATATTAAATAAAACAGTAAAAACTATGGGAAACAAAAAAAATGGAATATATGAGAAAGAGCCACATTAATATTCTAGAGATAAAAAATATACAGTATCTAACTCAGGTGATAAGACTATAGGATATGTTAAATAGAGGATAAGACACAGAGGGAGAAAAATGAGTGAGAAACAAAAGATGTCAACAGAAAATAGTCAACATGAAGCACAGGCTAAAAATAATTTTAAAATAAATGGACACGGCACAAAAAACTGAGCAAATTAAAATCATCACACAAGAAAGAAAATAGAACAGATGCAATATTTGAAGATGTAAAACAAAAAGTTGATAGAATTCAACTCACATATTCAAGAATCTCAGTGAACTCGAGCAGAATAAATACAGACAACAATACCTGTGCACATAGTCAAATTTCTAAAAGCTAAAGTCAAAGCCAAACAAAATATTTTAAATAGCTAGGAAAGAAATTTGTATAAGGTTACTTTCAAATGAGCATCAGTATTACTAACAGCTAGATTTTCTCCAAAAAGAAGGCAAAGCCAGAAGATAATGGAAAGGCATTGTCAACATGCTAAATGAAATACGAACCTATGGTATTATCTCCAATGAAAATATCCTTCAAAATTGGAGGTTAAATAAGTCATTTTCAAGTAAAAAAAAAAAAAAAAGTTGAGAGAATTAATCAACAATAGAACTGCTTAAAAATAAAAACCTTAGTGAATTATACAAACTAGAATTAATTATACCACATGGAAAACAGAACCAAAGTAAAAAATGATCATTAGAAGTGTTAATATGTGAGTAATTATAAAATAATACTATTAACATAAAATGATGCCTTGTGAGTTTTATAAAAAAAATATATATAAATATATGGCAAAGATGAGAGAAGGCATGGAAAAGGAGTAGTTTTATATGCCTTTTTAAGATTCTTACATTTTTGTATAAATAGAAGTATTAAAAGAGGGTATATTGTGATAGCTAAGGATGCCTACTGTAAGGTAAAGTTGCTAATAAAATATTAATAAAAGAATACATTACAAATTCAATATGAGAAAAAAATTGTATAAGAATTTATGATTAATTGAAAAGAAATAAAAATGCCAAAACCAGATGGAAAATAAGTAGCAAAATGGTCGACTTGAACCTACCTACCTCAGTAATTGTTTTCAATTTAAATATACTAAACACTCCAATTAAAGTGCAAATATTTTCAGGATAAATAAAAAATAAAACTGATGCTGTTTAAAAGGGATAAATACTAGCTGCAATAACATGGAAATTTTGAAAGAAGGATGGAAAAGCTCTAATCTAAAGAAAGTTAGTGTAGATAAATATAAAATATATCAACATGTCAGACCTTGTTAAAATTAGTATTAAAGTGGTATGAGACCAATTAAACTATAAGCCAAAACAGCCAATGCAAATAGGAAATGAATCTATAGCAACAATTTGACGGCACGGATAACAATTGAATTCTACATATTGATTAATGCTCACTGATGACAAGCTCACATTAGAGAGTTTCAAAGCACATTGAGAAACAAATCACAATGAAGATGAATCTAGTGAAAATTATGTACTTTGCACTCTTACGGATTAGATGATCTGTGCCAAAATATGTTTTTATACTTTCGTTATATCCAGACAGAAGCAAAAAATTTATAAAAGAGATTGTATCTCTGGGAAAAGACAGGAAAATGTGAAATTTAAAGGAAAATAGAATTACTTTTGTACTTTTGTATTTGAATTTTTATTTTAGAATGTGCTTGCTTGGTTTACTCTATATATTAAAAAATATACAAAGACCTAAAAACAAATTAAGACCTAGAAAATAATATGGTTAACTTTGTTAAAATTTTAGTACACAAATAATCACTTTGTGATTAAAAACTGATATAAAACAGATAAAATATAAAAATAGAATAAATAAATAATAGAATAGAATAAATAAAATACAATTTATAAAGTAGAAAAAGATAGAGCACTTCTCAACTCATTCTATGAGACCTATATCACCTTGATATCAAAATCAGGCTAAGATATCACAGGAAAGAAAACTGGTATATATTATAAATATAGAACAAAATAAACCTCAAAAATACTAGTAAACCAAATTTAGCATTATATAAAAAGGATACACATGACCAAGTGGAATTTGTCTCAGGTCTGTAAGGTTGATTTAACAACGAAAATAATTTAATTTAATATATCATTTAAATTGAATAAAAGACAAAAAAACATAAGAACATATCAATAGATGCAGAAAAAGTAAATTTTGGCAAAATTCAACACCTTTTTTGTGTAAAGAAAAAACGAAATGCTTAACAAACTAGGAATAGAAGGGAACATCCTCAACCTGATAAACGGCTTCTGTGAAGAACCCACAGCTAATATCATAATTAATAGTGATGCTAAGTAGACTGAATTCTTTCTCCCTAAGATGGGGAAGAAGATATAACAACTATACTTTTTGGAAGTTGTTACAACAAGCAAAGGGAAAGGACATTCTTGGGGGGGAGGGGAGAGAGGGAGGAGGGAGGGAGGTGTCGGTGATGGGCCATAATAATCATATACATTGTATATTGACAAAATAAAAATTTAACGAAAAAAAAAATAAATAAGGTCCATTCCAACCAATTCTATTCAACATTATACAAAAGATTTTAGCCAGGGTAATTAGGCAAGACAATGAAATAGACATGTAGATTGGAATGTAAGAAATAAACCTTTTTGCATGTACATAATATGATTTTGCACATAAGAATCTTAAGAAATCTGCAAAGAAAAAGCTATGAGATAAAAACAACAAAGGGTGTACTCTAACTTAAACTATGAACTTTTTAGCTAGTTGATCGATGGTGTGATTTGACAAATATACCATACTAATACAAGATGTTAATAATAGGAGAAACTTTATGCATGCAGGAGAGAGGAACCATATGGAAATTCTGTAATTTCTATGCAATTTTCCTGTTTTTTCTAATACCGCTCTAATGCTAGCCTATTAGAATAAAGGCTGTGAAAACTAGGAAATGAGTTCAGTAAGGTTACAGGATATAATGTCAATATACACAAGTCATTTTATTTGTACACACTTGAAATGTGCAATCTGAAAATGAAATTAGGAAAAAATTCACTCATAAGTTTATTAAAATAGTAAAACGGTTATGAATAAATTTTGACAAAAGAAGTTCAAAACTTATACTTTAAAAAATACAAAATATTGTTGGTATAAATTGCATAAGACCTAAATAGATGGGATGACATCTCTTGTTCTTGGACTGGAAGACTTAACATTGTTAAAATGGCAGTACTCCACGAAGAGATCTACAGATTTAGTAAAAAACTTGTGAAAATTTCAGAAGCTTTTTTTTTTTTAGGAGAAATTTAAAAATGAATGCTAAAATTCATACAGAAATGCAAGAGACCCGGAATAAGCAAAATCGTCTTGAAAAAATCAAAGGTGGAGGACTCAGAGTTCTTGATCTGAAAACTTATCATAAATCTATGATAATCAAGACAGTATGGTACTGGAATGAGGTTAGAAGTAGAGCTAGAGCTGGGGTCTGGAACTTACAGACCTCTCCAGCCCATTCACAAACCCTTTACACACAGGTCTACGAGCTAGGTAACTGGACAAAATGGTTCTTGGAGCCCTTGCTGAAGTAGGAATATTCTTTATTCAGCACACACACATCTAAGAAACTCAGAAACTCAACTGCTACCAGCAATATCCAAAGAAAAACTAAGCAGCTGCCAGCAGAATAAACATGTTCTATTTTTAGATGCAAGTTCTCTGCTGGCCAGACTGCTTCACAAACTGAAGAACACACAAAAACAATTAACTAAAAATATACATTGGTGCACATGTTCACTAACTCCACCCACACACTACTTGTTTACAAGAAATGTTGAGGGAGCCTGACTAAATTATCTTATTTTCCTCACAACAGACATAAAAGTTTATGAAATATATTAAAAATTCTGGAAACAGGCTCTCCTATTTACAGTCAATTGATTTTTGGTCAGGTTGCCAAGACAATTCAATGGAGAAAAAATAGTTTTTTTTTTAAAATAAATAGTACTGGGATTACTGGATATTGACATTTAAGTGAGTTATGTCAAAAATCTATCTCAAACTATATAAAAATTATCTCAAAATAGATCAAGAACCTAACTATAAAAGCCAAATCTATAAAACTCTTAGAGGCAAAATCTTAGAGAAAAATTGGTTTAAACATTTGTGACCTCTATTTAGAAAATAGTTTTATATGACATTAAAATAAAATGGAAGAGAAAAAAATAGGTAAATTGATATAAAAAATGAGAACGTTTGTTCCTCAAAGGACACTATCAAGAAAGTGAAACCCCAGACCACAGAGTGGAAGAAAATATTTGCAATTTATACATCTGATATGGAACACATTTAGTGTGTGTGTGTGTGTGTGTGTGTGTGTTTAAATATATATACTAAAAAAGAACAGATATTAACAAGTGTTGGCCACATTGTGGAGAAAGTAGAAGTCATGGGAAATAAGAACATATGTCCACATATCAACATGTACGTGAATGATCATAGTAGCATTTTTTATAACAATCAGTGAAAATGCCAGAAATGTCCATCAAGTGATGAATAGATAAACAAAATTTGGTATATTTATACAGTGGAATATTTTTAGCACTAAAGTGGAATGGAGTACTGATACTAATGTCAGAGGTAGGGTCCAGGTGGGCCTGATAGTTGGCCTCAACCCACCCCATCCTTTTACCAGCTTCTTGACTCCATCACAGGAAGGAATTCAAGAGCAGAGTCACAGTAGAAAGTGAGAACAGTTTTAACATAACAGACAAGAGATATAGGTTCCACAGAGAGAGTGCCGCCTAGCTCCAGAGACTGAGTGGGATCCATACCACATTTTACACAAAAGAAGTACAGAGTGCAGGCTGGCACAAGAGAGTAAGGATCCACCTGCTAAAAGTAAGTTTAACACAAAAGTAAAACATATTCACCTCGGTCGGTGAAGTGCAAGCCAACCCCAGGAAAGTGAGGAACAATCCCACCTTCTGCTGGGATTTGGCTTTTGTAGTTTCACTATCTAATGAATATTCATTTAAGGGGTTGGTTCCCAGTTATGTAACATTATCTTGCACATGCTCACTTCCTCTCTTTTTGGAGCATGTTCTTTGGTCAAATCTTATCACATGTACCAGACACATTCAGGAATATTATGGGCTCTTTGGCACCCATAGTGGAAGGTCATTCAAAGGATAAACTCTCTCCCACTGAGCATGCTCAGTCACTGGGGTCATATAATCCTGTATAACTTCCTTTTACTGAGCGTACTCAGCTGCTGTATTTGCATAACTCCACCCCTTGTGGTGTCATTTTCCACTTGTAGTTACCCAAAATAGGTTTAATTAGCAACAGTAACTTTCTTCTAGGGGAGGGCCTAGAGGAGAGGCCTGAAACCTTTGGGAGTTGGTTGTAAACCAGATGTGTGTCCTGTAAACTGAGCCCAGGGAAACTGAGCACCTCCTATCTCAATACTGCTACAATATAGATGCAGCTTGAAAACATTATACTAAATGAGTGAAGCCAGAAACAAAAGGTCACATGTTGTATGATTCCCTTCATGTAAAATGTCTACAATATTCAAATTTATAGATATAGAAGGTAGAGTGGTTGTTATCATGGTCTGAGGGACGCAAGAAGGGATCAGAGGAATTAGGAGTGACTGTTAATTGATGTGAAGTTTCTCTTTGAAGCAATGAAAATTCTCTAAAGTTATTTGAGTAATGGCTGCACAACTCCGTCCACATACCAAAAATTATTGGGTTAAAATTTTAATGTGTGAATTGTATGGTATATGAACTATATCTCAATAAAGCTGTTATTTAAAAAGCTGAGTAGTTATTGAGGTCACTATAGACCTATAGAAATAATCAGAAAAGTATTGTTTGAAAATAAAGCATATAGCCCAATCTTATGTAACCAATTTAATGAATTATTAATAATATATTTGTAAAGAGAATCAATCAATGTGTTAAAACTGTTATGAATTGTAATGAAACAGGGTTTATACTGGTAGCTCAAAGATTTCTCAACCTAGACATATTTTCAGATGTAAGATGCTACATTATCAAAAAAAAAAAAAAAAAAAAAAAAAA
>NW_007726130.1:1185962-1206808 GCF_000696425.1 Galeopterus variegatus | reverse complement strand
TACATTTAAAAAAAAAAAAAAAAAAAAAAAAGAAAGAAAAGAAAAAAATCATCCATTTCTCTCATAGATTCTGAAAAAGCTTTTGTTATAGTTCACCCTGGGACTTGCAGTTTCAATATCATGGTGAATTAAGCTAAAATGTTTGGGGATTCTTCTATTTAAAAAGCAGGCCAGATAAAATGTAAGAAAAATATTCAGAGCTTAGCTTGCAAAGAAGAAAAAGTGAAAACACAAGGTGCTATAAATAAAAAGAGAACCAAAAGCCAGAGAGATAAGTGCACAAGCTGGCACAGCAGATGCTCCCCAGGGTAAGTGGAGACATCTAATTCAAACACAGGTCATAGGGATTAAGAACATTTAGCTTAACATCCACAGAGGAAAAATTTAGAAGACCTTTTCTCTTGTGACATAGAATATTAGAAATTAAATTCCACAATACAACCAGAACCCTTAAATATCTTTGCCTTAAGTGAAATGATAAAACTAGAAAAAAAGTCATGTGTGAATAATGCAAACTGCAAGTGTGTGTGCCACACAAAATTCTATATATCTGTATATACAGGGTACTAGGGTTCCGTTTTCTCCACATTCTTGCCAACACTTGTTATCTTTCATCTTTTTCATATTACCTGTTCCAACGGGTGTGAGGTGATATCTCATGTTGAAATGTGCATTATCCTGATTACAGATGTTTGAGCATTTTTCACATATCACTTCATAATTTGTATGGCTTCTATTGAGAAATGTCTGTTCAGTTCCTTTGTCTATTTTTAAAATTATGTTATTTCTTTTCTTACCATTGAGTTGTTTGAGTGCCTTACATATTTTTGATATTAGCACCATATGAAATGTATAGTTTGCAAATATTTTCTAATCCATGAATAGTCACTTTAGTCTGTTGATTTTTTGCTTTGCCTTGAAGAAGCTTTTTAGTTTGATGCAATCCTATCTGTCTATTTTTGCTTTTGTTGCCTGTGCTTTTGGGGTCCTAACCAAGAAATCATTACTCCAACAAATGTAGATCGTTTCCCCTGTGATTTCTTCTAGTTGTTTTACAGTTTCATGTCTTAGGTTTAAGTCTTTAATCCATTTTGGATTTATTTTTGTATATTATGTGAGGTAAGGGTCTAATTTCATTCTTCTGCATGTGGATATCCAGTTTTCCTGACACCATTTATTGAAGAGATTGTCCTTTCCCCATTTTGTGTTCTTGGCACTTTTGTTGAAAATCAATTGACTATAAATGTGTGAGTTTATTTCTGGACTTTATCCTGTTCCATTTTTCTATGTGTCTGCAATTATGCAAGTACTAATCTCTTTTTATTAGTACAGTGCTGTGGATAAAATGTCCATGGGAACAGTGTTCACAGGGTGGGAATCCAATTATGATTTTTGAAAGGTGGGGCCTTTGAGAGGTGATTGGATCATGAGGACTGTGCCGTACTGAATGGATTAATCCATTTATGAAGTAATGAGTTATTCTGGGTGTGGTTCTGATGTTTTTTTAAAGGAGAGCAAATGAGAAGGGTGAGCTCTCATGCTCAACCCATTCTCACCATGTGACACCCTAGTCACCATGAGACCCTGTAGAGAGTTCCCACCCAGATGAAAGCCCTCACCAGATGTTTTCCCTGGGACTTGGACTTCTCAGACTCCAAAGCTATAAGAAATACATTTATTTTATTTAGTAATTACCCAGAGAGCACAAATCTATGGTTACTAGAGGTGGGAGGTGGGAAGGGAGAGGGAGGTGGAGAGAAATTGGGTAAGGGGCAAAAAGAATAATTATGATTTATAATACCGTACATGCTTAGAATATTGATTTGATAAACACATGTTGTACACAGGTGATGGCAGTCAATGTTATATCCCCCAAAATATGTATAATTAGTCATGCTTCAATTAAAAAAAAAGAAATTACAGTTTCAGGTATTCTATTACAAGAAACTGAAATGTACTAATATATATTTTGAAATCAGGTGGTGTGATGCCCCCAACTTTGTTTTGCTCAAGATTGCTTGGCTATTCAGGTTCTTGTATGGCTCCATATAAGTTTTAGGATTTTTTTTTTCTATTTCAGTGGAAAATGACAATAGAATTTTGCTAGGAATTGCATTAAATCTGTTCATCTTTCAGGGTGTTATAGACATTTCAACAATAATAATTCTTCCAATCAATGAACACTGGATATCTTTCCACTTATTTATGTTGTCCTCAATTTTATTTATCATTACATTATTATTTTCATTGTACAGATTTTTCACCTTCATGGGTAAATTTACTCTTAAGTATTTTTTTTTGATGTTATTGTAAATGTTATTATTTTCTTAATTACTTTGCATAGTTTGCTGTTACTGTATAGATATGCTGATTCTTGTATATTCATTTTGTATCTTGAAAATTTACCAAATTTGTGTATCACTTCTAACTGTTTTTGGTGGAGTCTTTAGGGTTTTCTGTATATAATATCATATAATTAGTAAACAGACAATTTTAGCTCTTCCATTCTTATTTGGATGTGTGGTTTTTGTTCTTTTTAAAAATTTTTAAAATTTTAAATTGTTTTTGAATTCTTATTGAAACATTGATCATACATTTTTGTGGGGTACAGAGTTATATTTCAATATATGTCTACTATGTGTGGTTATCTATCAGAGTAATGAGCACATTCATCATTGCAAAATAATATTTATTTGTGGTGCATATTCGATCTTCTCTCCTCTAGTCATTTGATAATATGCAGTAAATCATTGTTAATTGTAGATTCCTGGGTCAACTGTATAGCAATAGAACTTATTTTTCCTTTCTGCTGTAATTTTGTGTCCATTAATTAGCCTCTCACTGTCCTCCCTCCCTCCCCTGTTTCATCTCTAATAACCACAGTTCTCTGTCCTTTTAACAGTTCAACTTATTTTTATTATTTATTTATTTAGTTGTTGTTTTGTTTTTTTGTTTTGTACTCTTAGCTCTCACATATGAGTGAGAACATGTGGTATTTATTTTGTTAATATTGTGCATTACATTTATTGATTAATGTATATTGAACCATTCCTACATTCCATGGATAAAGCTCACCTGTTCCTGGTGAATGATCTTTGTAATGTTCTGTTGAATTTAGTTTTCTAGCATTTGCTTGATGATTTTTGCATCAGTGTTCATTTAGGATATTGGCCTGTAATTATTTTGTAGTGTCCTTGCCTGAGATGGTAGTACTGGCCTCATAATATGAGTTTGGAAGCATGTCCTCCTCTTAAATCTTTTGGATGATTTTGAAAAGAATTGGAATTAGTTTTTTTTTTTTTTTTTTTTTTTTAAACATGTTTGGTAAGTTTCAGCAGTGAATCCATCTGGTCTTGAGCTCCTCTTTGATGGGTGACTTTCTATTACTAAATCAATCTTCTTACTCATTATTGGTCTGTTCAGATTTACATTTCTTCCTGATTCAGTCTTGGTAAGTTTGTATGTTCTAATAATTTAACCATTTTTCTAGACTATCCAATTCATTGGTGTATAATTGTTCATAGTATTCTCTCTTATCATCTTTCGTATTTCTATTGTATTAGTTGTAAGGTCTTCTCCTTTATTTGAGATTTTGTTTGTTAGAGTCATCTCTCTTTTTTTCTTAGTCTAGCTAAAGTTTTGCTGATTTTGTTTATCTTTTAAATAAAACTTTAGTTTTAATGATATCTTCTATTGATTTTCTAGTGTCCACTTTATTTATTTCTGGATCTGTTATTTCATTTCTTTTGCTTAGTTTGGCCTTTTTTCCCCCTTCTTTTTCTAGTTTCTTGAGGTGTAATGTTAGCTTTTTTATCTAAGATCTTATTTTTGATGTAGGCATTTATTGCTACAAACCTCCCCCTCAGGACAGCTACTTTTGCTGCATCTCATAAGTTTTCAAATGTTGCATTTACATTTATGTTTGGCTCATAATATTTTTTCATTTCCCTTTTAATTTTTTTTCACCCATTGGTTGTTAAGAAAAATGCTGTTTAATTTCCATATATCTGTAAATTTCCCAAGATTCCTTCAGTTATTGATTTCTAGTTTCATGCCATTTTTGTCAGAAAAGATACTCGATATGATTTTAATCTACTTACATTTGTTAAGACTTGTTTTGTGACCTAACATACAATATATCCTGAAGAATGTTCCATGTGCACTTGAAAAGTGTGTATATTCTTTAGCTATTGGATGGAATGTTCTGTGAATGTCTGTTATGTCCATTTGATTTAAACTGTAGTTCAAGTCCAATGTTTCCTTATCAATTTTTTGTCTAGGTGATCTGTACAATGTTGAAAGTGGGATATTGGTCTCCTACTTTTACTGTATTGAGGTCTATCTCCCCCTTCACATATTTTAATATTTGCTTTATATATTTAGGTGGTCCAATGTTGGGTGCATATATTTTTAAAATGTTATATACCCTTTTTACCCTTGATGATTTAATCCTTTTATCATTACATAATAATTCTTTGTGTCTTTTTTTAAAGTTTTTTAATTGAAGTCTATTTTATCTGGTATTTTTAGCTACTTATTCTTTTTCTGGTTCCCATTTACATGGAATATCTTCTCTCATTCCTTCCTTTACTCCAGTCTGTGTGTGTCCTTAAATGTGAAGTCATTCTTTTATAGATATCATATAGTAGGGTCTGTTTTTTTTTTTTTTTAAATCTACTCTGCCACTCAATATCTTTTGATTGGAAAATTTAACCCATTTACATTCTAAGTAGTTATTGATAGGTACGGACTTACTACCATAATTTTTAAAAATTGTTTTCTGATTAATTTGTAGATTGTTTGTTTCTCTTTTTTTCTCCTGCTGATTTCCTTTGTGGTTTAATGATTTTTTATAGTGGTATGCTTTAAATCCCTTATTTTCATTTTATGTGTATCTGTTAAGGATCCAGGCAGATTTTTGCTTTGTGTCTACCATGAGGCTTACATAAAGCATCTTATACTAATAACAGGCTATTTTAAGTTGATAACAAGTTAACTTTGATTACTTGTGCAAACTACCCTTTCAAGTAAATCATGTATTTTCATTTCATTAGGGTCAGCTGCTGGATATTTATCTTGTGATTTTATTTGAATCATATTTGTCTATTTCTTCATTTTCCTTGACTCTCTGTATTGGTTTCTACACATTCAATAAGACAAGCTCATCTCCCAGTGTTGTTAGACCAGTCACATGTAGAAAATGTTCCTTTTAAATCAGCCCAGCCAAAACTTCTAGGTGCCTTTAAACAATCTATGCTTGTACAACCTAGTCTTTTTTCTTAGTGTCCCCCATGAGATTAGAGACTGCCAAGTCATGCCATTGCTGCAGAGGTTAGAGTGCTAGATGTGTGTTCCACTTCTTTCCTTACAGAGGAGCTGAGAGTCACAGTTTAACTCACACTTGTTCTGCCTTACACCAAGGACAGGGTCTAAGGCAGATGCCTATATTCTTGTTCATACTTTTCACTTTGAACCTGGGGAAATACCTGAATATTTGCAAATCTAAAAATCACTTTTTTCTTTTCTGTTGTCTAGGAGACTCAGGAGGGCAAAGTCCTGCCAACTCCTAGAGCTAGGTGATTTAGGAGCCATTTTCTTGGTTGGGGGCTGTAAAGTTGGGGCATGTGATGCAGCAAAAACTACTTTGGGGAGAGTCTGCAGATCTGGATTTAAGATACTGCTGGGGCAAGCCAAGGAAAAAGGCATAGGAAGTGCTGTCTTTCTAGTTCCGGCTGGCAGAATTTCCCAAACTCTATAGAAAGAGATTGCAGGGCTGGAATTATCACTGGAGCAAGCCAGAGGGAAAAGGCCCAGAGAGCGCCCACTCTCCTGTTTAAGTGAGGAGAACTCTCACACCCTCTTAGCCAGAAGAGACTTCTCGACTGGAGTTTCCACTAAAGCAAGCCAGGGAAAAAAGGCACAGGGAATGCTCACTTTACCTTCCAGACATAAAGAGGTTTTCCATTCTTCTTCCAATGACAGATTTCAGGGATTTATCATTAGAGCAAGCTGGGGAAAAACACAGAGGGAGTTCCACCCCTCCTGTTTAGGCTTAAGAAGCTTTATTCTTTACTTGCTGCATAGGCTTCCAGATACTGGCTAGTTAGAGGCCAGAACCACTTTGAACTGCTGGAAATGTGTGAAATCAAACTTTCCAAGGAAAAGTTAGAAGCTGGGTTGATCCTGGGTTTTCGGAGTGCTCACATGGTTCAAAAACTCCCTTTGTTCTTTGAGCTTGAAAGAAATCCTCAATGCCCTGTCCCTGCCATTCCTCTGTCAAGGTGATTTAAGAAACAAAGCCTCTGGCAGGGATTGTAAAAGGTGGGAACTATATGTGTGGTATAAACTCTCATGCCTCAGGAAGAAGCTAGAATTTGGGATTTTCTTCCTGTTGTAAGGTGCTGTGCTCAGGGTGGAGTTCGTGTGTAAGTTTATCTCCATTTCACCTGTTTTGATACAGATATTTTCTCAGTCGTCCAGTGCGTAGAAGTCTCACAACTAGATTTTGTCTTTCTCTTGGAGAAAATTGATCTGTGTGTAGATAGTCACTCAATGTATCTTTGGGAGGAGAGATAACCAGAAGCCTCCTATTATCTTATTTTGGTGATGTCACTGGGAAAATCTTAACATCGGTTTGGGAAAAGATTTTTTGGATAAGATCACAAAAGCACAGGCGAGAAAAGCAAACCTAAGAAAAAGTGATTGCATCAAACTGAAAAGCTTCTGCACAACAAAGGAAATAATCAACAGAATGAGGAGATAACCTACAGAATGGGAGAACATATTTGCAAACCATTTGATAAAATTAATATTCAAAATATATGAGAAATTCAGCTCAATAGCAAGAAACAACCTGATTAAAAATGGGCAAAAGACTTCAATAGATGTTTCTAAAAATAAGAAATACAAATGGGCAACAGGTACATAAAAAGTACTGAACATCTCTAATCATCAGGGAAATCCAAATTAAAACCACAATGACCTATCATCTCATACCTGTTAGAATAGTTATTATCAAAAAGACAAAAGGGAAGTGCTGATGAAAATGTGGAGAAAAGGGAACTATTATACACTGCTGGTGCAGATGTAAATTGGTACAACAATTATGTAAAACATTATGGAGGTTCCTCAAAAAATGAAAAAAATAGAACTACCATATGATCCAGCCATCCCAATTTTGGGTATATCCAAAGGAAATAAAACCTGTATCTTGAAGAGCTATTTGAACTTCCATGTTCAGTGTAGATTCACGGTAGCCAAGATATGGTATCAAAAAAAATATCCATCAACAGATGAGGTATAAGGAAAATGTGGTATATGTGCACAGTGAAGTACTATTCAGCCTCAAAAAAGAAAAAAAAAATACAAAATTCTGTCATTTGCAACAACATGGATATATACTCACTGGTATGGAGGACATTATGCTAAGTGAAATAAGACAGGCACAGAAAGACAAACACTGCACAGTCTAAATTAAATGTGGCATCTAAAGAAGTTGAAGTCATAGAAGTAGAAAGTAGAATGTTGGTCACCAGGGTCTCAGGAGGGTTGGATTTGAATGGGGAGATATTGGTTAAAGAGTACAAAGATTTAGTTAGATAAGATAAATACATTCAGAGAACTATTGCACAGCATGGTGACTATAGTTAATTGTTTACATGAAAATTGCTAAAAAAGTAGATCTTAAGTTTTCTCACACCAAAAAGTAAGTATGTCAGTTGATAGGCATATTAATTAGTTTGATTTAATACTTTCCCAGTGTATACATATACCAAAACATCATGTACACCATAAATATATGCAATTTTCATTTGTCAATTATACCTTAATGAAGGTGGGGGAAAATAAATAAAATATAAGGGGAGTGTACTGTACCATATGGAACACCTAGTAATAGCAAGAAATAATAATTGTAATTACAACTAAATATTTCAACGAATGTTAGTTAAATGCTAACTATCTCATATTAAAGTTGTAGATATAGTACTTGTCTAAAGAAGCTAAAATTTGAACAAAATTAATAGAAATTTTAAAAAGTAATAATAATACCAATCTTATAATATTTCAGAAAATATAGAAGAGAACACTTCTGAACTCTCAGCGTGAAGCCATTTCCTGATACCAAAATCTGAAATAGGAATTACAGGAGAAAACTACAGAAAAATATCTCCAAGGATATAGATGAAAAACCCTTACAAAACATTAGGACATGGAATCCATCAATATATGAAATGTAAAATATACATCATGACCAAGTGGATTTTTTACTTGAAATATATGATTTGTTTAACATTTGAAAATCAATCAGTGTAATTCACTATTTTAACAGAGTGAAGAAAAGACTCGACATAGAAAACTAGAAGTACATTTCTTCTGTCCGATTAATGACATTTAAGAAAAACCTTTAATTTACATTTTGCTTACTGGTGAAACACTGAATCCTAAAATGGGAACAAGGAAAGGATATATTGCATTTACCATTTGTATTAAAAATTGTACTGGAGGCAATAGCAAATGAGACTTGGTAAGAAAAGTATATGAAAGGCATCAGCCTGAGAAGGAAGAATTAAAACTCTCTTTATATGAAGATTATATAATCATGGATGTAGAAAATACTAAGAAATATACAGAAAATCTACTAGTGCTAGTAAATGATTTTTGCAACATTTCAGGATACAGGATGAATATATAAAAATCAATTGCTTTTCTACGTACCAGCAACAAACAATTGGAAAAAAATAAAATACAATTTACAATAGCAATACAAAATATAAATATGTATAAATTTAACCAACTATATGCAAGATGTATACACTAAGGTCTATAAACGCTGCTGAGAAAAATTTAAAAGCCATGAATTAATTGTAAGGTATAACATATACATGAATTTAAAGACTCAGTATTGTTAGATGCCCATTCTTGCTAAGATGTTAAATAGATTAAGTGTAGTACTGCTCAAAATATCAGAGTTCTTTTTTTAATTGTTCAGCTGATTTCAAAATTTGTAAGGAAAAGCTGCAGAGTTACAATGCCAAAACTATTTTTAAAAATAACAATGTTGTATTACTTACATTACCAAATTCCGAGGCTCACTGTAGAGCTGCTATATATGGTTTATTAATTTTTCAACTAAGTCGCAGAGTAACTCAATGTGGGATGGATAATCTTTTCAACAAATAGTGCCAGAAAAACTGGATATATAAACCTCAACCATTATCTCACACCATATACAAAAATGAACTCAGAATGGATAATAGATCTAAATAAAAATGCTAGCATTATAAAGTTCCTAGCAAAAATTATAGGAAAACCTTGCTGACTTTAAAATAGGCAAAGGGTTCTTAGTCATGTCACAAAAATCTTTAATCACAGGAGAAAAAATGAAAGATAAATCAAAAATTTTAGAATGTCTGCTCTTTGGGAGACAATTTTAAGAATAAAAAGGCAGAACACAGATTAGGGAAAAGTATTTTCAGTACATATAACTGACAAACGTTTTATTTATAGATTTTATAAAGAAAATTTGCAACTCAGGAATAAGAAGACAAAAAACTCAGTGAAAAAAACTGGGGAAATATTTAAAAGACAATTTACAAAAGAAGATATATGATTGACCAATAAATCCATAAAAAGTTGCTCAATACCATTAGTCAACAGAGAAATGCGAATTAAAACTGCAGTGAGAGACCACTATGAACCCTCTATAATTGCTGGAAAGAAAATACTCAATTCTAAGTGTCAGTGAGGATGTTGAGCAAGTGGGAATCTCCTGAGTATATATTGCTGGCAGTAATGTGTAATGGTACAACTTTGTTGGGTTTTATTATTATATTTTATTTATTTATTTATATATTTATTATTTATTTATTTATTTATTTATTTGCCAACACATACGTGATAAAGATGCTCAACATCACTAATCATCAGGGTAATGGTACAACTTGGGACAAGTTTTTCCAATTTTCTTATAAAATAAAAAATATGCTTACATATGACCTAGCATTTCCACTGGTAAGTTTTTACCTAAGAGAAATAAAGACACATTCTTACATTTTTTTTACACTAATAGCACATTAACTGCAGTAGTCAGAAACTGGAAATAACTAATGAATGGATAAATAAGTTGTTGTTTATCCATACTGTTGTGCACTGGTTTGAAAAGTATGCACCCAAAATTTATGTCTACCTGGGACCTGTGAATGTGACCTTTTGGATATAGGTTCTTATTATACATAATTAAGATGTGGTCATGTTGGATTAGGGTAAACCCTAATCCTATGACTGGTGTCCTTATGAGAAAACGGAAATTTGGACACCAATACACGCATACGGAAGACAGCCATGTAAAGACGGAAGCTGAGAATCCAGTTATGCTGCCTCAAACCAAGGAACATTAAGTATTGCTGGTAACCACCAGAAGGTAGAAGAGGCAAGGAAGGTTTGTTCACTAGAGATTTTTAGAGGGAGCATGACCCTGTCCACACAATGATTTTGGATTTACAGATACCAAGAACTGTGAGATGACAATTTTCTGATATTTTAAGCCACATAGTTTGTGATAATTTATCAAGGCAGCCTTAGAAAAGTAATACACAATAAAATACTACTCAGAAAAAAATGATCTAAAACACAGGGATGCATCTCAAAAACATGCTTACTGAAAGATGTAGGAATGAAAAAAATACATTTTGTATGATTTCCTTTAAATGAAATTTTAGAATGGTAAAAACATTAATGAGATAAAGCAGATGGGTATTTTCCTAGGAACGCGTGTATGAGGGATTTACTGCAAATGAATATGGGGTAATTTTATGAGGAAAAGAAAACATTCTATATTTTTTTCTGCCCAGTTATAGATGTGTATCCATTTGCCAATTATAATCAAACTGTACACTTAACATGGCTGCATTTTATGCTGTACAAATCACACTTAAAGATGATTTCAAATGAAAGAAGTAATGTACACTTATTGTAGAAAATTTAAAAATAATAAATAGAAGAAAAATAGAGGTCTTATGATTATATTAATTAGAAATAAATCACTGTTAAATTTTTGCATGGTTGAGATAATCTAAAAAATTCTGTTCTATTCTGTCTTACTTCTCACATCAGTTTCTTAATTCAAAAAAACACTTTCCCATAAATATAACTGTAATTTTCATGACAGTTCCATGTTATGATTACATCATTTTTTAACATTTTAAATATAGATTATTATGTTTTTTTTGCTTTTAATCCTTCTGTGATTTATTTGGATGTGTAGTTTCAAAATGCAAATTATTAGTAATAGTGTTTTGCAAACAGATATTTGATTTTTTATTTCATAATTATTTGAAATAACCTTTTTCATAGAATACATTTTTATAGGGGTACTTCAAAAAGTTCATGGAAAGAATTCTTTATCTTTTAATTCTATTTTTCCACAAAATTTTTGAAGTACCTCCCTAAGTATTTTTGGCACTCTGAACATTACATTCTAGTCCATGTCTATGTGTCTATTTTGATTTGCTTATTTATATGTTTACTAATCATTCATGCACACTTTTTTTACTTTTGGTGAAATTCAGAATATTTGTCATGTTTCAAAAATATTAAAGGTGTGTTGATTACTTTTGGAGAAATTCATCTATGTGGTTCAAGTGATTCCATCAAAGAAAATTAAATTGTACAAGGTTTTTTTGTCTGTGAATATTTTTTTAAGATTTTTTCAGATATTATCAGGTTTCTGTATTATTTTCTATGCATGTTATTTCACAGTTTCATTGCTTTTTTGAATAATAACTATCTTTGTTTTATTTTCTGACCTGTAATATCTCATTGTGAGGAACTTACTGATTTTGTGTGTTTCATTTGTATTCATTCATCTTACTTCTTTTGCTCATATATGCAATATTTTATAGTTGCCTCTCTTAGATTTTCTATTTAGATAATTGTATCACCCTAAAATAATGATTACTTCGTCACTAATTTTCCAATAGTTAAATCACTTAATATTCTCGTATAACCTGGGTAAGATGCTCAGACTAATATTAAATAATAATTATAATAGTGGGTATAGTTTTCTTTTCTTTTTTTTCAATGCAAATAATGTCAGGTTTTGGATTAAGATAAATATGCTTCCTCATTGAAATAAAAACATTATTACACTGTGGCTAATAATTCTATATTTACTACTTGATTGACTTTAGGTGACTTATTCAAACTCCTAAGCCTGCTTTTTCATTTGTAACAAGAGTGCTAATAATGCCTTATATTATTAGAGTTATTGTAAAGATTAAATGAGGTAACAAATGTAAAATGCTTAATACAGTGACCAACATATAGTAAAGGCTCAGTATTAGTAACAGTAGGTATGGATGCTAAATAAAATGATTCTTCTGATTTTAATGATTTTATGATTCTTCTGAGGAACTGATATTTTTTTTCTCATTCCACCATTCATATTATAACTAATAAAATATAATTTATTATATTAATATAATATATTATAAAACTCCTAACATTAAGTTAGTATTTATTGATGAAATAAAAATATCCTCATCATAGAATAGCACCTTTTAATACAAAAATGGATTTGATTTGCTAGATTTGTATCAAAAATATTTTTTAAATTAGTATATATATGATTAGTCTGTACACGTTTGTACTATTTCTGTCAGGTTATGGTATCAGGCTTAAACTAACTTTCCAAAGTATGAATTTAGTTTTTTTCATAAGTGATATAACAGTTTGCACACCATATTAATTATCTGAATCTTGAAATTTGAGATAAATTCTAAGTAAAACCAGAACCTAATATGCTATTGTGGTAATACTTTATTAACTTTTCCAATATTTCAATTTTTATTGTTTCACTCAAGTTTTCTCCTTTAAGATAATTTGTATTCTGTATAGAAAATTATCCTTTAAGTTGAAAATTGTATTCATTAGGATATTATTCTTTATAATTTAAAAATGTATTACTTACTGTGATTTTATTTTCTTTCTGATTAAAATTTGGTTTTTGTTTGATTTTTAATCTTGATTTCACTTACAAAAACTTTTCTTACCATTTGTGTATTTTCTTATATATGCTATGAAGAGGAATGCATTACATCATGCATAATGTTTTGTAAAGCTGTAAAGCTGTAACGCTGTTTCTTCCACTTCTTTACTGTCATTACCTTTAGTTCTATAACCTAATTTTTTGGTATATGGAGTTTTTCTTTTTTTGATAAAAGTTTTATTGAAATATAATTAATATACTGCAGTGCTATGGCTAATATCAGAATCCTGCCAACAACTCCAGTTGTTGAGCTATTTTACCTACCCATAATCCTGCTGACTGGGCCAATTGTTGAGCTAGGGCTGGGTCTGGAGCTCACAGACCCCTTACGCCCATTGTCCAGACTGGGTCACAAAAACTTCATATGTCAGACCCCTCACATGCCAGACTGGGTCACCAGACCCCTCACACACAGGTCTAATGAGCTAGGTAACCAGCAAACAGGTCCTTGGAAGCCGCAGGTTGGAAAGCATGGCTACATGTGCAGCGGCCACCCAAGACAGTAATGCCAGCCAAAGTGGTGGCACCACCCATGAGCACTAACTCCACACACACACACAATCTATTCACAAAGAATACACCACACCACCCCCAACCTACCCTGAGGCGAGGGTTCCTGATTAAATTATTCTATTTTCCCAACAATCCACCCCATCAGGGTCCCTTGCCATACAATCTACGCATTCAGAATCTTCCATGATGTTCCCTTAGTGAGAATAAATGACCCTTACATTTACATAATCAATTGTCCGTTCAATATGCCTTAAGGCTTGCAGTTCTGTCCTTTTAACTGTTAGCCACATATGTCCGTTTAGTAGTCACCATTGGTGTGATCCTCCATGCGAAACCTGTAATCGTACTGATGGGC
Source organism: Galeopterus variegatus (assembly GCF_000696425.1). Taxonomy (NCBI): domain Eukaryota; kingdom Metazoa; phylum Chordata; class Mammalia; order Dermoptera; family Cynocephalidae; genus Galeopterus; species Galeopterus variegatus. The sequence goes on along the minus strand of NW_007726130.1, from coordinate 1,192,895 downwards.
AGTTCAATGCATATTCAGCAGGCTGACACATTGATCACACAACTCTGGTGCAGTGGTTACAGCCATAACATTTAGCCAAGGAATCAGCTTCATCATTTCCTGGAATGGCTAAGGGGAAGTGTCCTGTGACATTGAAAAAAGTTACTTCTTTCTCATGCCCCAATTCCCATAACTCTTGCCACAGGGCTTGTCCCACAGAGGTCAGTGACCTACCATCCACAGTTGATACTTCCAAGTAAAAATCCAAAGGGTTAGTAATATGTTATCAATGTAGTGAACATTGTAATTGTGCTGGGCCTAGCCCACTGGGCTAGGTCCCCAGCCATCACACCATGACAGATGGTTGGGCTTTGCAGATAACCTTGGAGCAATACTTGAAAGGTCCACTGTCTTCCTTCCCATGTGAAAATGAACTAATCTTGGCTATCAGCCAAGATTGGAATAGAGAAAAAAGCATTTGCCAGGTCCAATACATAATGATAAGTCCCCAGCTGAATCATCAGCTGGTCCATCAAGTCATGAACTGAAGACACAGCTGCATGCAAAGGAGGCACTACTTTGTTCAGTTCTCAATAATCTACGGTTATTCTCCAGGTACCATCAGGCTTTTTCACTGGCCATAACAGGAGCATTAAATGTGCTATGAGCCAGATGAATAATGCCAACTTTCTCTAATTCCAATATAGTGGTGCTTATCTCTGCATGTCCTCCCTGTAGGTGATAATGCTTTACGTTAACTACACATCTTGGCTTAGGTAACACTTGTGAGTCATATTCAGCATATCCTCATAACATAGCCTTTAATGTCTATATTTGCAGATGAAACTCTTCAACTGTTGCTGCAGGTGCAAACCATGAAGCACATCCATGCCCAAGATGTATTCTTCCACAGGAGATACATATATATACACTATAGTATATACATGAGGAGGTAATCTTCCTATGCCCAATGGCAATGACACAGCTTTGACTTCAATAATCTGTCCTGCGTAGCCATCTATACAAACTGTGGCCTCTGGAAACTTATCTGGATTGCCATATATCGGGCTACATTCTGTGCCTGTATCAACTAATGCCAAAGCATGCTGCACATTTGTCCTTGACCAATATATTGCCAATTCAATATGAGGCCTCCAGTCATCACCTGCTCCCAGAAGATGAGTACCTTAGCCTGCTCCCTAATCGCAGTGGAACAGTTCATCCACCTCCTCGGGAGCAACCAAAAAGTCCTTTAAATCCACTGAACATACCTTGCTACCTATTTCCTGACATTTGGCGAAATGCTATTCAGGGTGCTATTGCTGCCACAAAGCAAACATGACTGCATTTGGCTGCCAGTGAGTTTTCTTTTCATCAACCCCTGCTGCAAGCAAGTCAAGCCACATCTGCTTATGGCTAGTCTTGCTTGGTCCCTTCTGGATAAAATCGTGGTTATTTCTTAGGGGTTTGGTGGTAGCCACCTTTCGGACCCCTTTTGCTTGTCTGCTATCCTCTACTTCACCCAAGCTGGCTATCATGGTCATTACCTCATGTATAGGACGACCAGTGTATGGGTCCAGTATGGCCATCAGTGACCCAAAGGACTTTGACGGGGAATTCTGCAGCACTATGTCTCTCATGCTGCCTGTAAAATTTTCATTGTCTGGGCCATGAGTGTTCACATTAAACATGGACTGCTGCATCTCCAGCTCCCTAATGATTTGGACCAGCTCAGCATACATTTGCCATTTACTAACAATCTTGGGCAGTTCTCCAGCATTTGCCCACATGGTTCAGGCAGCTGCATTCACCCAGTCCATCAAGGAGTGATTACCTCAACCTTGTGCATATCTGTGGCTATTCTGCTGCTGCTTCCTAAGCGACAGGTGCATGGTGATGGAGGTCAATTTCTCCACTTCCTCACCAGAACATATCACACTATCCACATCTAGGTCCCATAACCGCAACACCCAAGCAGCCAGAGTCTCCCCATGTTTCTGCCTGAATTATCTCCCCATGTCAACCAGTTCAACCTGGGCATATGGGACATAGGTGGTGAACTAGGTCACCTGTGGATCACCCACCAGTTGTCCATCTGGTCCCATAGGCTACTTGTGCCTCAATTTCTCTTGCACAAAAGGTCATGCCTGGAGATGCATGGTTTCCCCCAAGTCACCACTGGGTTGGTCGTCTTCCCTGGTGTGAGAGGCAGGAGTGACCAGCTGCTGCACATCATCCTCCAGGACATTCATCCGTGCTTCCAATGACTCTGCTTTCTGCCACAAATCTCAATCAGTTTGCAGCATAGTTAACAGCAGCCAAGCTCTGGTCAGCAGAATGGTGGCCATCAGGCACCACATGCTCAAGGATAGCCACATTTTCTCCCCTTCCCAAAGGGTTTTGCATTGTAGTATCTGGTCTATGCTGGCTTGCAGTACAGTGTGCAGCAACCAGATCCTGGTCAACAGGAAAGTGGCCATAGGACACAGCATATCCACAAGTAGCCACATTTCCTTCTTCTTCCAAGGGCTTTTGAATCCTGTACTTGCTCAGAATCCTGTCACAGACTATGCCAATTGTAGAGCTGGGGCTCTTGTCAGAATCCTGCTGATGAGTCCAATTGTCAAGCTCTTTAACCTGCCCATAATCCTGCCAACTGGGCCAATTGTCGAGCTAGGGCTGGGTCTGGAGCCCACAGACGTCTCAAGCCTTTGTCCAGACTGGGTCACAAACCCTTCATACACCAGGCTGGGTCACCAGACCCCTCACATGCAGGTCTAAAGAGCTAGGTAACTGGCAAACAGGTCCTTGGAAGCCACAGGTTGGAAAGCATGGCTGCACATGCCACAGCTCCCAGAGGCAGTAAATGCCAGCCAAAGTGGTGGTGCCACCCATGCACACTAACTCCACTCACACACAACCTATTCACAAAGAATGCACCATACCACCCCAAACCTGCCCTGATGTCTGGGGGCCTGATTAATTTATTTTATTTTCCCAACATATACCATATAATTCATTCATTTATAGAGTACATTTCAATGGCTTTTAGTATCTTTGCAGAGTTAACCAACCATTAAAACAATCATTTTAGAACATTTTCATCACCCCAAAATAAAACCCCACACTCATTACTTTTAATGCTTAATGGCATTACATTATGTAGACACACTGTGGTTATTTAAATGTCCATAATTATTGGACTGTTAGATCGCTTATGCATTGTGATATCATAAATAATATTGTGATGAACATCCTTGTAGCCAAAGTTTGTGTAAGAACACAGTGAGCATAAATGCCAACAATACCAGATATATACCAAAAGCTTTAAAAATCTTACATTTGATGGAGAAATAGAATTCTTCTAAATTGTCCAATGCTGATTATTAACATTTTAAAAAATGCCAATTATATTTCTGAAAAATCATGTTATATTTTTATATTATTTTGCTTTCCTTCAGGAGCTACCAGATGGAATATTGTTTTCATATTTTTATTGATTGTTGTGGTTTATTTTCTGCTTTAGAAGTATGTTAAAACATTTTTTTGTTTTTGTCCTTTTCACTTTTTGAAGATAACTGTTTTGTTTGCAACTGTTATATATCTTATTTCAGTTGCTTTTCTGTCTGCTTTTTTCAATTGAGGCAATACTCAACTTTTTTTTCATGTTTCTAATGACAATGCAGTGTGTTTTAACTTCTTTAGGATTATTGGGAACTTGTTTTTCATCAGAAGTGGCAATTGAAGTTTATCAATTGAATTTTTACCACTGTTTTTATTTGATGTGATATGTTATGTTGGTTGACTTCTTAATATTTAACCATTTTGCAGTTTAAGTACAAAAACTATTTTTTACCAACTCTTACTTGGTTTATATATCACTGCCTTCAATTTTCTAGTATTTTATATCTATATTCATAAGTTTTATTCCAGTTTTGTGTTATACTTTTCGGTTTTGATATACAAATATATCTCAATTGGTAAATTAATTGGCACGTTTCCACGTAATTTTTTTTTTGGCTGTAAGATACTTTAGTTTAGGTTTTACTGTTTCCTTGAGAATATGGACATATTTCAGTGCAAAGTTGTCTGGCTTTCCAAATTACTCCAAACTAATTATTTGATATAACTTTCTCTCTCTTCCAGGGGTGTACGTTGATTTACAGTTTAAAGTTTTTCTATATTTATTTTTGATAACATTTTACTGGAAATTAATCATAATTCCTAATTTTTCAGGTCCATTAGCAAAATGTAGTGCATAATATTTTCTCAAGTAATCCATGGCTCTTAATACAGCCCCTTTTGTTATTTACGAATTTTTTGAATTTAATTTTCAACTCCCAATGCAGCACGACAGAGGTTGCTATTTTTTGTCTCTTGAACAAACTTATTGATTTATAAATTCTAACATTTTACTGTTTTATCATTTACTAATTTCTGCTTTAGTGACTATTTTATTTAAAAATAAAGGTTATTTGCATTATTTCTTAGATAAAAATATACTAATGTTTGATTATGAATTTGACTCTGAGTATGGCTTTGGTTGTAATTCATATTTTAGTAAAAGCCTTCAGTTTATAATTTTTTTCAAAATATATTTATTTATTTTTTAATGTAAATATAATTGATTATACATATTTGTGGGTTACAGAGTTGAATTTCAATACCTGTACATTATACATGACGATCAAATCAGGTTAATTAGTATACTCATCTTTACAAAACATAATCATTCTTTGTGACCCTTAACCAATTCCTCACTAGCTCCCCTTCCCTTCCCCCTTTTCCAGGTATAATAATAACGGTTTTCTTCTCTACTTTTGAAAGTTCAATGTATTTTTGAAATTGTTCTCTTTCTTTCTAACTTATTTATTTTTTATGATATGGTATTTTTCTTTTTTTAAATTATTTTAGGACATATGGTATTTCTCTTTTTGTGCCTGTCTTATTTCACTTAACATAATTTTCTCCAAGCTAGGTTTCTCAAACAACTACACATAGATCTTCCATACTGTCCAGTAATCCCACTGCTGGGTATATACTCAGAGGAATGGAAATCGTCATGTTGAAGGGATACCTGAACTCTCATGTTCATCGCAGCTCTATTTACAATAGTGAAGACGTGGAAACAGCCTAAATGTCCATAGATGGATGATTAGATAAGGAAACTGTGGTATGTATGTTGGGGTCTAAAAAGTGATTTTAACTAAGGCCCTTTGTTTATGTAACCTTACAGCTGAAATGCGCTTATTCGCAGAAAGCCCCTGAGAATTGGTTTAGTGGTTGATCAGTTTGCATCTTCAACTTCTATAACCCTGAGGCCTGCCTGTTTCGGAGAAGCTGCCTGCTAAATTTCCAAAGTTCCTCTAACTGCATTTTCTGCTTCTGTACGGCTGCTTCATTAAGCCCCCAATTTGTGTGACCCTGCTTGGAGACAGGCAGGGCCAATGAAACCTTGTCTGCCTGCTCAAGAAAACCACAACTCTCCCTGCATTCAAAGTCCCAAGATTTTGGAACATAAGTTCACCTGGGACACGCTAGCATAATAAACTTCCTGGCTCTCCAGCCTTCCGAGTCTCTGAAGTTTTCCTTGCCAAGTTCTTTCTGGAACATTTTGGTGTCTTGGCCAGGAAACGAAAGAAGACAGCAGAAAACTCCCGACTGGCCCTTTGTGCCAATGGTGTGGGCAGGGCTGCCCGCTGGGTCGGTGGGGCCCCAGAGTACTGAGGGAGGCACTTCCCAGCCAATGGTTCTGTGCTTCAGCTCTGTTGGGACCTCGCCTATTCTTGGGAGAGCTTGTCTGACAGAACTCAATGGAGGGAAGGACCAGCCAGACCTCATGGCCTTCAGAAGATCAGGTAGGCTGCCCCCCCCCCCAATCCATTAGTTTAGTTTAGTATAGGCCCGTCTCTGGCCAACAAGCTCACCTTCCAGTGGAAAGGGGAGCCTGATCACCTCCTCATGGTTTCTCAAGAGGGGTCTGACTAAGACGTCCATCTGAGCTGAGTAACTTAGGACCAGTGCTTGAGCTCCATTTGCCTGATGTGTAGGGGATGTCTAGGAGAATTGCAGGTTAGGTCGGGATTGGGAAAGGAAGAAGGTAACTTAACTTCTGTGTGAGTGTGTGAATGAACATGAAATATTTGTGGCCCCAAGTGATAAACACGGTGTTCATATAAATCCTAACCTGCAGTTTCACAGCTACGTCGTATTGGCACAATGGTGATTTCAGTCCGAAGATGGACTGAACCAGCCCTGGGGGTTTATATGGGTACACCTTTAACCAAGATGATCCCAGAGGTCCCTGCAAGGGGCGCAGCCAGGCAGACACCTGTGTCATATTCCTGCTCCTCTGGGAGAAGGGGGGCTCCCTTCCATTGTTTGTCTTGCGTCTCCACTGTAGGGAGGGATCTGGGAAGAGGAACACAAATGAACATGACTTTTGTACGTGTCTGATTATTGAAGTTTGAATGCCCTCTAATGCCTGATAGTACCTAATGTTTAATGGTCTTATGGTAACTAGTGTTTAATATTTAAGACTCAGTGTACACTTTACCATCAGGAATGGGATCCAAACTGTGTACTAGTACACCTCTTTTAAGCGACTGCTTCTTTTTGTCTGAAAATTTTGTTGTTTGCTAAGTTGATATAAACATTTAAAATAAGTAAGAGAGTCTAAAGTTAAACATGAAAACAAGCATTTTAAACTTACTGTCTTTTGAGAAATGCCTATTTAGCTCTTTTTCCCATTTTTTAATTGGGTTGCTAGTTTTTTTCTTGTAAAGTTGTTTGAGTTCCTTGTATATTCTGGATATTAATCCTTTGTCAGATGTATATTTTACAAATATTTTCTCCCACTCTGTTGGTTGTCTTTTAAATCTGTTAATTGTTTCTTTTGCTGTGCAGAAGCTTTTTAGTTTGATATAATCCCATTTGTTTATTTTTCCTTTGGTT
>NW_007726130.1:1177722-1185952 GCF_000696425.1 Galeopterus variegatus | reverse complement strand
GGACATTCGGGATGGTTCCAACTGTTGGCTATTGTAAATCATGCAGCAGTAAACATTGGAGTAAAGGTATCCCTTTGGCATGATGATTTCCATTCCTCTGGGGCTATTCCAAGCAGAGGAATAGCTGGATCATATGGTAGATCTATCTGTAATTGTTTGAGGAACCTCCATACCATTTCCACAAAGACTGCACCATTTTGCAGTCCCACCAACAGTATATGAAAGTTTCTTTTTCTCCACAATCTCTCCAGCACTTGTCATTCTCAGTCCTTTGGATATTAGCCATCCTGACTGGAGCGAGATGGTATCTCAAAGTTGTTTTGATTTGTGTTTCCCAGATGCTGAGTGATGTTAAGCATTTTTTCATGTGTCTGTTGGCCATTTGTATATCTTCCTTTGAGAAATGCCTATTCAGTTCCTTTGCCCATTTTTTAATTGGGCCATTTGTTTTTCTTTTGTAAAGTTGTTGGAGTTCCTTGTATATCCTAGATATGAATCCTTTGCCAAATGTATATTTTACAAATATTTTCTCCTACTCTGTTGGTTGTCTTTTCACTCTGTTGATTGTTTCTTTTGCTGTGCAGAAGCTTTTTAGTTTGATATAACCTGATTTGTTTATTTTTCCTTTAGTTGCCTGGGCTTTTGAGGTCATATTCATGAAGTCTGTGTCCAGTCCTACTTCCTGAAGTGTTTCTCCTATGTTTTCTTTAAGAAGTTTTATTGTTTGGGGGTGTATATTTAATTCTTTAATCCATTTTGAGTTGATTTTAGTATATGGTGAGAGGTGTGGGTCTAGTTTCATTCTCCTACATATGGATATCCAATTATCCCAGCACCATTTGCTGAAGAGGCAGTCTCTTTCCCAGTGTATAGGCTTGGTGCCTTTGAAAAAGATCAGATGGCTGTAGGTGTGTGGGTTGATTTCTGGATTCTCTATTCTATTCCATTGATCAGTATGTCTGTTTCTATGCCAGTACTATGCTGTATTGGTTATTATAGCTTTGTAGTATAGTTTAAAGTCAGGTAGTATTATGCCTCCAGCTTTATTTATTTATTTATTTATTTTTGCTCAGCATTACTTTGACTATGTGTGGTCTTTTGTTATTCCATATAAATGTCTGGATACTTTATTCCATTTCTGAGAAAAATGTCATTGGAATTTTGATGGGAAGATATATGAATGGCCAATAGACATATGAAAAAATGCTCGACATCACTCAGCATTTGGGAAATGCAAATCAAAACCACACTTGGATACCATCTCACCCCAGTTAGGATGGCTAATATCCCAAAGACTGTGAATGATAAATGCTGGTGAGGTTGAAAACAAAAAGGATCTCTCATTCATTGTTGGTGGGACTGCAAAATGGTGCTGCCTCTATGGAAAATGGTATGGAGGTTCCTAAAACAATTGCAGATAGATCTGCCAGAGGACCCAGCTATCCCACTGCTGGGAATATACCCAGAGGAATGGAAATCATCAAGTTGAAGGTATACCTGTTCCCCAATGCTCATTGCAGAACTCCTTACAATAGCTAAGCATTGGAACCAGCCCAAATGTCCATCATCAGATGAGTGGACACGGAAAATGTGGTATATCTACACAATGGAATACTATGCTGCTATAAAAAAGAATGAAATACTGCCATTTGCAATGACATGGATGGACCTAGAGAGAATTATATTAAGTGTAACGAGTCAGGCACAGAAAGAGAAATATCATATGTTCTCACTTATTTTTGGGAGCTAAAAATAAATAAATAAATAAATAAAAACAAAAGTGGAGGGAGGGAAGAAGACACAACAATTACAATTCCTTGAAGTTGATACGACAAGCAAACAGAGAGGACATTGTTCAGAGGGAGGGGGGTGAGGGAGGAGGGAGGGAGGTTTTGGTAATTGTCCACAATAATCAACCACATTGTAATTGACAAAATAAAATAAAATTTGGAAGAAAAAAAGAAGTTTGTTGAAAAAAGATAAAAAAATAAATAAACTTACTGTCCTTGAATGTATGTTAAAAAATTTCAAGGGCTAACCCCTGAAAAGCTCTGGACCCTATGTGAAGTAGAATGGCCCACTTTTGGAGTTGGGTGGCCTTTAGAAGGGACACTAAACCTCCAAAATATGTGAGCAATGTATACGGTTATTACAGGGGAACTAGGGCACTCTGACCAGTTTCTGTACATAGACTCCTAGTTGACTATAGCTATGACTCTGCCACCCTGGGTCTGGTTCTGTGTTTGTAAGGGAAAGAGTAAGGTCCTTGCTGTACAAACAGTGCAAAAGTCATAGCACAATCAGAAAGAAGCAAAAAGACCTATATATTAAGGGGACCCAGATGAAGAGTTCTTGCCTCCATTGTACCCCACTGCTTCGGGAACAATTGTCTTCAGACTCCTGGTGCCAGAAAATCCCCAGCATCAGTTCCATCACCCCTACTGGCATCATTGCCAGAAAGTCCTGGAAGTCCTGAACTGCTGGGGAGATGAGTCCTGTCTGCTCAACAAGTTCTAGCCTTCCAGATGGCCCTATAGGAGACCCAAGGCCCACAATAGATCAATCCAGATAACAGTGTGCATCCAGGGCACCTCATCTTCTACTATCAACCCACCTGGGAAGACAGTCAGCTACTCCTCACCCTCTTCAACAGCAAGGAATGACAATGCATCCTGACCAGTGCCAAACAACAGTAGCAACACCAGGCACCCACAGCCACCATTAATCCTGAGACCTGGGCAAGAGATGCTACAACAGACATGGTGCCAAACTGATTCAACAGAAAAGGAGGGAGGAATCGACTCTGTGTATATAGAAAGGCCCTTCTCCAAGGACTAAAAGCAGTTTTTAGTAAACCCACCATTATGTCCAAAACACCATCATAACCCAGAGGCCTAATGAGCCACTTGCTGAGTTTTATAAAAGAGATGTGAAGCCTTCCAAATCTACACACCATTTGACCCCAAAGCAGCTGAGAAGGCTTTGCTAGAATGAATGCAACACAGCTCCTAGAGGTAGACAACAAAATGTTTGTCAACCAAGACCAAGAGGCCCAGAAGGAGGCAGATTAATGCCTGAGGTAAAAGAAGCACTTCTGGCAGTGGCACTTGATGCAGACCAGAGCTCTGCACCAAAGGACAAATGAAAAAGAACCCCCACCAGGAGAATGGGCACCCCTACAGTCTAAGCAGTGTGTTTTCTACAGACAGTTGGGCCATTGGAAGAATGAGTGCCCCCAAAGTGGGGAGAAATCCCAACCAATGACACAAAACAATGCACACCCTGGAAGAAAGAAGTACGAATCTGAACTGGTGAGACATGAGGCCCAGGACCTCATTGGCTTTGCGGGGCTGGACTCCGACTAGGAAAGACCGGACTCCCTGTTCCTGGGCCCCCAGGAGGCCATGGTCAAGATAATAATAGGGGACAAACCTATGACTTTTATGGTGGACACCAGGACAGAACATTCTGTAGTGACCAGCCCAGTGGCTCCATTCTCAGGTCAAAAGGACAAAGTCTCAATGTGAAGGTCCCACATGCAGTCAGGGGTACAAATGGCTTACCAAATCCAGGATGACTCATTATCAAGGGATATTCTGTGAAAACTCTTGGGTATGACTTGAGACAGTGCAGACTCTGAGTCCAGCCATGCTCCTGCCTGCTGAGTCTGGCTCCCAGGACCACAGTGGTGAGGAACTGAGAGATGAAATATACTCCAACAGGTCTGAATTGACTGTCCTGCCTTTGACTGATCCAGACATGGAACTGTATATAGATGGAAGCAGTTACATGCAGGCGGGACAACAAAGGGCCAGATATGCAGTAATAGCTCATAAAGAAATAATAAAGACAGAGCCCCTACTTCAGGGGGGTTGGTCAGCACAATGGGCAGAACTGTGGACACTCATTCAGGCACTTAAACTCTCAAAAGAAAAATGGGTCAACATTTATACTGACCCTAAATATGCCTTGTAACCTTGCATTTCCATGGAGCCCTGTACAAAGGAAGAGGTCTACTAACAGCAGGAGGGTAAACAATTAAAAACAGAGAAGAAATTCTTCAGCTTCTCAAAGCAGTTTGGGAACCTAACCAAGTGGCCATTATACACTGCAAAGGGCTATCAGAGGGGCACTGACAGGATCAGTGAAGGAAAATGACTGGCCAATCAGACAGTCAAAAGAGCAGCTGCCCAAACAGGGCCACCCAAAAGCAAGGAGAAAACTGCCAAGATCATACTGGTACCAAAAACAGCACCACAAATAAAGTATAAAAAAGAGGAGCTCAATGGACAGAAGAGGAAGATGGGATCAAGACTCCTGAAGGATGGTGAAAGCTCCCAGATTGCCAACTGATGGTTCCTCACTGATTAGCCCACTGGCTAGTACTGGAGTATCATGAACTAACACATTGGGGAAAAACAGCTCTGGAAACCACACTGAGTCACTACTATTTCATCCCAAAGCTAGCCTTTCTTTGTGCCCAGGTCAGCTCGTGATGCCCAATCTGCATCCAAAGCAATGCCAAGCAAGGACATTGACCGGCACCCGGAGTACAGCCAGTTGAGATAGCACCTTTGAGGACCTGATAGTGGACTTCACTGAAGTAAAGCCCAGTAGAGGTTATAAATGCTTGCTGGTGATGACATGTACCTTCACTGGGTGGACTGAGGCATAGCTCACACAGACTGAACAAGCCAGAGAAGCCACGAAGGCCCTTTTAAAGGAAACGATCCCTAGATATGGTCTCCCTTACCCATAAGATCTGACAATGTTACAGAAATTATCCAAGGGCTTGCCAAAATGCTGGGAATAAAATGAAAACTTCATACAGCATACAGGCCACAAAGTTCAGTTAAAGTGGAGCATATGAACAGGACCCTAAAAACCACGTTGGCTAAGTTTGGCAAAAGACAGGGCTCCCCTGGGTAGATATGCTTCCCTCAGCCTTGTTACAGGTCCGATGTATGATGGGACCAACAGAATACTCCCCTTTTGAGACTATGTATGAAAGGCCACCCCCACTTATACCTAAATTGCAGGAAAATCCCCACCAGCTGGGAGAGATAAACATGTCAAAATACTTGCAGTCATTGGCCAAAACCTTCAAACAAATAACTAAAACATTTCTAGAATGGGCTCCTATCCCTTTAAGAAGTTGGGCCCATCAGTTTCAGCCTGGTGATTTGGTGTGAGTGTGGGTAAAAGACTGGAAAAGGACTCTGCTAAAGCCAAACTGGGTGGGACCATATGTGATTGTACTAACTACCCCCACTGCAGCTAAATTTGCAGGACTGACTCCCTGGATCCATCATACGTGAGTGAAACAGGCAGCCTCCCCAGACAACACCACCTCATGGTCCATAAAGGTTAATCCTTCCAACCTATTCAAGGTCCTGTTCCGGTGGTGTTCTGCAGACCAATACAGCCCTGCCTTGGTCACACCGGAAACTGGCCAATATATGCATGGCCGAAACCTAAGGATTTTGCCATCGCAGGACATGATAGGTATTTGTTACCCTTTGCCTTTAGTTTTTATCATACTGCTTGCTTTGGTATTTGCCAAAAAAATAGGACTAACAGCAGCTGTCCCAAAGAACTGTAGTAATACAGAAAAGTCCCTGTTTTAAATTACATTGTCAAGTTTGTAGTAGATAGCTTACAATCAATCAAATTACAAATGGTCTTGTCACCCCCAGAATATGCTTATATATGAGTAGAGGACAAAGAATCTGAAGGTTATCCTCACTTGAAAATTTAGAGAGAGCATAAAATCGGGGAATGTTGGGGTCTAAAAAGGGATTTTAGTTGGCCCTTTGTTTATGTAACCTTACAGCTGAAATGTGCTTACTTGTAGAGAGCCCCCAAGAGTTGGTTTAGTGGTTAATCGGTTGTTAATCTTCAGCTTCTGTAACCCTGAGGCCTGCCTGTTTTGGAGAAGCTGCCTGCTAAATTTCCAAAGTTCCCCTAACTGCACTTCCTGCTTCTGTACAGCTGCTTCATTAAGCCCCAAGTTTGGGTGACCCTGCCTGGAGACAGGAAGGGCCAATGCCAAGCTTGCCTGCCTGATCAAGAAAACCACAACTCTCCTTGCATTCAAGGTCCCAGGATTTTGGAACGGGAGTTCACCTGGGACCTGCTAGCTTAATAAACTTCCTAGCTCTCCAACCTTCCGAGTGTCTGAAGTTTTCCTTGCCAAGTTCTTTCTGCAACATTTATACACCATGGAATATTACTGTGCCATAAAAAAGAATAAAATTTTTCCATTTGCGACAACATGGATGAGCTTGGAGACACTTATGTTGAGTGAAATAAGCAAAGTACAGAAGGATAAATACTGCATATTCTCACTCATAAGTAGGAGCTAAGAGAGAAAGAGGGAAGGAATGAAAGAGCACAGTGATGCATTGCACAAGCAGAGGGAGAGAACATACCTTGGGATACAAAGTGGAATGGGAGGTAAAGGGGGAGTGGGAGGGAGGTTGGGGATAATGGGTGGGGGACATGGGGTACAGGTACAATTTTTGGCAATGGGTATGCTGCCAGTATGGATTTGGCATTCACATCTTGGGCATGAGTGGCAATCAGCTTTGTATTCATGAATATTCATAACCAATAAAAAAAAATAATTTTCTCCACACTAGTCTACGTTGTTGGCAGAATTTCATTCCTTTATATGGCAGAGTAGTGTTCCATTGTGTATACATACCACAATTTCCTTATCCAATTTTCTGTCAAAGGACATTTAGGTTGGTTCCAACTCTTATTAGCTATTGTAAATAGAGCTACAATAAGCATGGGAATGCAGGTACCTCTTCTACATGATGATTTCCATTCCTTTGAGTATATACTCTGTAGTAAGATTGTTGGATCATCATTTTGTGAGGAAGATATGACTCTTAGACTGGGAAATGAGTTATAGAGAAGTGAAACCAAAGGACATGCACTATTTAGTATCACATACGTATTTTGGTTGGTGGTTGATTGGTATGATTCAAATACCTTCAGAGCTACAGAATCTAAGAACACTGCAAAATTCTACAATCAAACTGAGATGGCATGAGGCATAAGATCTCTGTGACTAAAAGCTGTGGCTTCATTTTTATTTTATGTGACTTGACCTAAAGCTTGATACACTTAAAAATAAGCCTGGGTACCAAAATTAAATGCTTTCAACAGGCACTGCAAGATGACATTGCAGCCCAAACTAGAGGTTTTGGTTAAAAAATGTTATAAAATAAATCATGAGTATATGTGTAGATAGATATGTCTTCTGTTTTATTTTGAAACCAATGTTAGTCCTAGGATACTTTCTCAGAGACCTAAGACAAAGTTTCCTTGGAAGTTTACTCAATTCTTACAAATTATTATTTTTTATTATTTAATTTAAATTTTGATGTTTGGATTGCCAAAAATCATTAGTAATAGCTCTAGTAACAGCATACATGTTCACTTTGAAAAATACTTAATGCTGAAATGATCATTTCGGGAAGGCAAAATTGCAGTTTTCGTCCAGACTTGGAGAATGAGTGATTCAGAGTTAACCATGAAGCATAAGATAAATGAGGAAAATATATATGGTTATAATGTACTTATATAGGATATAAATAATGATAAAAAAATTTACAAAGAAGAGAAAATGAAGGGAATGAATTGCGTGTGTCTGTTTGCATTTGAAAGGACTGTTATAGTTAGTTGGGTTGTTAGGGTTAAGTTTGATTATTATGATTATTATTTATCAGGATAATTTTACAGAGGATGTGGCATACAATTACTGATATCATTACTGCTTTTTCCCAGAAATGAATGAAGTCATTTACTAAGTTTGAATTTTTTTTTTCCTTCTTCAAAAGCATTATCTTATCATAACAGCTTTTTCATTTCATATGAACAAGTATAATTAGATCTTCCCCATTATTCAGACAGCACAGTGCTGGGCACACAATTGTTTATTAAAAAAGTGAAAGCATAAAAACAGGACTCAAGGAGACCTCCCAGAGCCTACAAATATGCTTTTAATATAAATGTTGCCACCCCAAAGATATTTTGACCTCTAAACTAACATTTCTTTCAAGCCCAATTCTTCCCCTTTATACTGTCATGTTGGTTATGCACATTCACAGTATTATTGTGTATAGTCACATTCAGAAAAAAAAATCAGATTATACTTCAGAAGCATACACAATTACAGTACATTAAGTTAAAACTAAAAAAAAAAAAAAAAAAAAAAAAA
>NW_007726130.1:1153069-1177533 GCF_000696425.1 Galeopterus variegatus | reverse complement strand
AAAAAAAAAAAAAAAAAAAAAAAAAAAAAAGATTACCACTGGGTATTACAAAAGAAAAGTTGAGAGAAACTGGGCGAAGGGAACTTGGGACCTTCAGACTATCTGTGCAACTTCCTGTTAATTTGTAATAATTTCAAAATAAAAAGGGTTTTAAAAAAATCAGAAAAAAATATTGTATATACAAGAATAGTATTATTCATTTAGCAGGCTACTTACAATTATCTATATTTGTTATAAAAACTTCTAGAACTTATTGTCACATGTTCTCATCCCCAGCCTCTAGAATGTAGTATTTCATGCTATTCCAAAGGTGTCTAAATCTCATGGGTCATGCTGCCCCTTTCCCTACGTTGACAGTGTCATTTATGCAAAGTAAAACACATTTAAAGATTATACTTACAGTCAGTGAGAGGCAATTAGCTGGCTCTACATCATAGATATAGTCTTTAAAAATTAGTATCAAATGATTTCATCCTGAAGTCTAAATTCAAGAGCCCACATATTTCTAAAAATAGGTATTAGCAGTAGAAATAACTATAATTTCTCTTAACAATGAATCTGACGTATTCAAGTGGTTTACTCTAGTGACATTACCTTTTCTATTCCTTCCTTTCTGGTTTTATATATATATACCTTTAGATATGTTATTTGCTTTGCTTTGACATTTTAACATTTGCTTTACATTGTTATTGTCCTTGTCATTAATTAATAGTTAAAAGGAGACACTAAAAGCAAGTCTTTATTGACAGGTTTGCCTGGTTATTAAAAGACATTGCTTAAAAGTGAAAACAAAAAACAATTCATTGATTTATTGCTGTGGCATTATATAGGCAAACAACTGAAATAATCCAACTGATCTGACACTGCATAAAGCAAGTAAAGTAAAGAATTAGGTAGATGCAGCAGGAATTTTTGGTTCCAGTTACTGAACATCCAAACCGTGTACTGGTGTATAGAGAACCTATCTACACCTACGAAACTTATGTATATTCTTTGAATTATGTTTTCTAATCAGTTTTGAGCCTTTATTTTTCTTCAAAGTTAGATGAACTTCACTTTTTTTTATAACATTTTTTCTCATTTGATAAGTAATTGCAGAATTTGGAAATTAAGGAATAAAGAACAATATTACTCACACCTCCTCTTCCCAGAGGCAACCATTGCCAAGATTATTGGTGAAATATATTCCAGGGAACATCAGCATCAGCAGAAAAGCAAGAAGGCTTTCACATGTGTCCGTGTGTGTGTGTGTGTGTGTGTGTGTGTGTGTGTGTGTGTGTGTAAAAATATAGAGACTCAAAGAGAGAAAAAGTCTGTGATGAATTGTTCATGACTTTCAATTTAACACTTTTTTGTGAAGACTTTTAATCTGCTCAAATACTCTAAAAAAATTGTCTGCATCATTTGAGAGAAATTATTTTTTATTAGTCTCATATTGTTGAAAATTTTGTTTCAAAAAATTTACTGTGATAAAAACAATTAACATTATATGCATAAGTTTTTTTTATCATCTCTAAATGTATTCCTAGAAGTGAAAGTACTGTAAAAAAAGAATGAGTATGTTTAAATCTCTTGATGTATGCTGGCAATTTGTTTTCTAGAAAGGTAGAGATAATTATTCCCACCAGTGACAGTGAGTCTGGAAAATGTTGATTTTATAATTCTAAGCAGAAAAACAGCTTTCCCCTTCAGACTTTATAACCCAAAGCAAATAAGATCACTGTTAATTATTAATAATGAATTAATGATAAATTCCCTTTATTTATACCCCATGTAGTATATTCAGCTCTGTCCACATGGAGCCTCCATGTTTTTAGGTATAATATCCTGTATGTATGGAATGCCCTGCCTCCCTCTAACAGCCTTGGAATAATTTCTTAATTTTTTAGTTGGACATTAAGAGCTACTTCATCTGTGAAGACCTTCCTGACCAATCCTCTCATTTAACCAAAGAAAACTGACCATGCTCCTTCCTTCAGTCCTCAGGTACATCGTGGCAGAGATAAAACATCACAGAATGCACTTGTTTTGTGATGATCAATCCTTTAAAGTCAAATACTATTTCTGTCTGTTTTGATTCAGTACTCCCAGCACATCATATCAGATACTATTTATTTATTGAATGAATTATTGAATGAACAAGTGTATGAATCAATGAATATAAACCACCTTATTAATTCCACTAATAAGCCAATCAGACCTGTCATTTTTACCCCAATCACCTCAAAGAAATGTAGCTATTGCTTACAAAATTTGAAATATGAGTTCATTGGTAAGTTAAACAAGAAAAGAGCATATTTATTTTTTTTCTTAGTGATGTATCTCAGTCACTTCATTATGATGCCAACAATTTCAAATTGGGCTGTAAATTTCTATTTAAGGTATTGATTAAATTGAACAATGAATATAGAAAATGAGATGTATTACAAAGCTTGGCATGCATGCTGGCTTATTCGTAAAGTCTTCGAAAATCATAAATGGGTTCCTCAAAAGTTAAAGAGTAAATTTCCCAAAGATTCGGCAATTCATCTCTTAGATATATGCACAAATGAAGTGAAAGCACATATTAAACAAATGTCTGTGCATGAATACTTATAGCAGCACTATTCACCATAGCCAAAATGCGAAAACAACCCAAATATCCATCAACTGAGAAGAAGTAGAGTGTGGTATGTCCAGACAATGAAATGTTCTTTAAACATGAACAGAAATGAAGTACTGATGCATGCTACAACATGAATGGATCTCGAAAATATTGTGCTAAATAAAAGAAGCCAGGCAAAGAAGTCACACATTGTATGTTTTTATTTACATGAAATGTCTAGAATAGGCAAATCTATAGATATAGAGACAAAAGGCAGATTGGTGCTTGTCAGGGGCTAGGGGGTAATGACTACTTGTTGGGTACAGAGTCTATTTTTAGGTGATAAAAATTTTGGAACTGTATAGAAGTGGTGGTTGTATGAATGCACTAGATTCTAATGTGGTAGATGCCACTTAATTGTATACCCCAGTTAATTTTATTTTATGTACATTTCACCTTGATTACAAAAAACAAACAAACAACGGTAGATGTGGTTCTAGAAGGAACGTCAATGAATCTGAAGACGTACTTAAAATGAACTCATATTTGGGTTATTTGATATTGTTTCTTGTATTAGTCCATTTGTGTTGCTGTAACAGAATACCTGAGACTGGGTAATTTACAAAGAACGGAGGTTTATTTGGCTTATGATTCTGGGACAGCTGCATCTAGCATGGGCCTCAGGCTGCTTCTGCTCATGGCGGAAAGCAGCAGACAGCCAGCCAGTACATGCAGATCACATGGTGAGAGGAAACAAGAGAGAGGGGAGGTGCCAGGGTCTTTTAAACAGCTCTCACGGGAACTAATAGAGCTAGAACTCACTCATTAATCCCGCCTCCCCCAGGGAGAGCATTAATCCATTCATGAGGGATCCGCCCCCATGACTCAATCAGTTTCCAACACTGCCACATTGGGGATCAGATATCCATGAGTTCTGGGAGGACAATACATTCAAATACCATCATTTCTCTTTTCCTTTTTTAACAAATGTATGTTTTTGCCTAATTTCATATAAATTAAGAGAATTGGTCTAAGAGCTCATTGAATATAAAGTTGCAACAGGAGAAAAAGAGATACATAGGTTGTTGTTTCAGGAGTAGCTTCTACTTTGAAAATATTTACTTGAGGCCTTAGTGTAAAAGTGTTTATTTTAATCAGGAAAGGACCTTTCTGCTTCTGAGACGATACCACATTTTTAAAAAGCCAAAATTAATTACATATACCACTATCATAATAAGTGACACAACATATTGACTTTAGAATTTGAGTTTTGGCTCTATCCTCTAAATAAATATAATACAAGGGTATGTCAAAAAGTTCGTGGAACAATACAATTAAAAGATAACACAAATCTTTCCACGAACGTTTTGACGTACCTTATTATTGCTGACTACTTTTTAAAGTGTGAAAAGGTCACTTACTGTCATCAATAAAATTTCCATAAGATCGTTTTCATCTTCAATAGACAGAGACACTGATAAATAGAATATGAAAGAGTATTTAAATAGCTGACCCTCAGTCTCACTGATTTTTTTTTTTTTTTGCAGTTGTTAAGCATGGTTCTATGAAGGAACTGGCAAGTGTTTTTGCAGAAGTGGAAGGGTCCATGTTTTCAACAGGAATTCGTTCAGCCTTTTCCCTTATAGTGATCCCTCTACTTCTGTTTTCTCTGTGCTCTAGGGCATTCTCATTAGAGAGCCTGTAGGATTTATTAAAATGTAAATCAGATCACATCACTATGATGACCCTCAAAACTCTCCAGATTTCACATTTCTTGGAGAGGAAAGTCCAAGACTCCTAGAGTGGTTTGCAAGGCCTTTTCTCCCAGATCACATCATCCTTTTGCTCATTGCATTCAGGCATATTGGCCTCTATGCTATTATTTGTCTGTACTAAACACTCTGCTACTTCAAGGTTTTAACATTTGCTATTTCTACTTCATGCAATGTTCTTCTTCAGATGTTTGAATAACTCAGTCCCTTAATTTCAAGTCTATGACCACATGCCACCTTATTAGAGAGGCTTCCCCTTACTCTCCTATTTGAAATAGCAGCACTTCCTATCCTTTATTGTTTTCTTTTCTTCATGACAGTCATTACAACCTGACATGCTACAGATTTTACTTATTTAAAAAAAAATTTAATGTCTGTTTTTGTCATGTAGAATGTAAGATCCATAATGGTGAGGATATTTTAGTCTGTTTTGTTTACTGTTTTATTTCCAGCTCCCGGGTATAATAAGCCTGTCCCTAGTAGGCATCCAGTAAATACTGGTTGAGTTAATGAATACACCTTGTTTGCTATGTAGAGAATCTGTTCAATCTAAAGACTCTAAAGATCCATGCCTGTCTTGATTTATGAGTAATGTTTTTTTTCCCCTTCGTTAACTTCTTCTCTGTTCTTTTTTTCAAAAATTCCTATTAATCAAATTTCTCCAATGTGTTCTTTCTTCTTGTCTTTTTACTCTATATTCTGAGACATATTCTTTTTTTTTTTTTTTTTTTTTTTTTTTTCCGTGTCCGGCAACGGATCGCAACCCTCAGTGTTGCCCCCGTACCGGACCGGGGACCGGCAACGGGATCGCAACCCTCGGTGTTGCTCCCGCGCCTCGCTCAGCCAGTGAGCGGGAACCGGTCTGTATGTGGGATCCGAACCCTCGGGCAGGAGCACCGCCGCGCTTCTCAAGCGGCACACTTATCCAGTGCGCCACTGGGCCGGCCCGTGAGACATATTCTAAAGTATATATTTTATTTCTTTTAGGGACCCTCCATTTTAAGTAGGTGATGCTTAATTTCTACAGATTCTTATTTGTTCTCTTATAGTTGCCTTTATAAGACACCCTGTCCTTATTTTATTGACACAATTGGTATCATCCCAAATATATTTGAAGTTTAATTATATTTTTTGATTATTTTCTCTTCCTTGAATTGTATGTATTCCCTTCAGTGTAAAATATTTAGTTTGATCCACTAATTCTTTCTGTTTCGTACAATTGGTTTCATCAAATATGTTTGATGGCTAATCATTTTTTAAAAATTAAGCCCTAGGTTACCTGTTCTCAGAGTAGATTGTTTTCCTAATAGGTTCCTTCCTCCTCCAAAAGGAAAAGCTCTGTGTGATTGAATAAATATTGCAGCCTACTAGGCTTTGCTTTATTGTCCATTGGAGAAGTGGTTAATAACCAACCCACTCTGTTCCCCATTATGCTACAATTAATTGGTATAGAATCTGGTGTTGCAAATCCCTTCTGAGAAGCCTAATCCTCCCAGGATGAACATACTTTTCTTTAGAGAGCAATCTTTTGGTGGTAAGCACTTGGCTGCTTCTGTATGAACAGGAATGGAAAGTGGCCAGTGCTGTCAGATACAGCTTTTCCTTTTGCATCCCTTTGAATACTCACCTTCTTTTCTAGTACTCCTATCTGCCTAACTTCCAATTCTGAGTGTATGGTGTTCTAGAGCTGTGCTACAAAGGTTGGCTCCCGCCTCGATTGAAGCTTTCCTTGTGTCTATTCTGGGCTGTGGCTTTTTCTTCTTTGTTTTATACATTCATGTGCTGGAGTCCATTTTTTATCTTACAGAATTTAGCCAATAATTTTTATATTCTCAAGATTACTTCTATTGCCTCTCGTTTTCCTCAGTGTTATATATATTTTTTTCTGTGTACATCTTTACTGTAATGTGAACAGGATTTTGAAACGCAGGGAACAGTACATGCATGTGTTCAGTTTAACATCTTAATCCAGAAGACAAAAAATATTTCTTTTGTGTTTGTATGTTAGTTTCATTTACTTATTATTTTGTTAGGTAAAATATGCTTAACATAAAATTACCATTTTAAGTGTACAATTCAGTGGCTTTAAATACATTTACATTTTGTGCAACCACCACAACTATCCATCTCCAGAATGTTTTATCATCTCAAATTCAAATGCTGTGCCTATTAACAATAACTTTCCATTCTCCCTCCCTCTTCATTACCTTTTTTTTTTTTTTTAATGATAGGAAATGTTGCTCCTCATCTATTTCTTTCTCATTGGCATCCCTAATCAAGTGTTACCAATTGTCTGTTCCTTCCTTCGGTACCTAGATTAGCTCGGTTGAGATTTCCTTCTGCCTAACAGACATCCTAGAAAAGACCAGAGACTATATCAATGATAATGTAAGGACATATTTGGCTTGCTGGCATTCAGCATCTTCTCTTTCCACTGACTGTCTAGCCTTTGGTACTATTTTTGTGGGTTTTTCTATTCATCTAAGGCAAAATACTTAATACCTCTTATAAAAAATGATTTGGCCCAGGTAATGTCAGAAAGTGCTTTAAGTTCAGAACACTCAAATATCATCCAGAGTTAATTTTATTTATTTATTTATTTATTGTCTTTTTTCGTGACAGGCAACGGATCGCAACCCTCAGTGTCGCGCCCATACCGGACTGGGACCGGCAACGGGATCGCAACCCTCGGTGTTGCGTCCGCACCTCGCTCAGCCAGTGAGCGGCCGGTCTGTACGTGGGATCCGAACCCTTGGCGGGAGCATCGCCGCACTCCCAAGCGGCGCACTGTAGCAGTGCGCCACCGGGCCGGCCCCAGAGTTAAATTTTTAACATCTTGCTTATCAATCCACATTTTTTTCTTGCAAATTTGACACATTCTCCTACTATGATAGCATTTCACCCTAAGTCTGACTTCCAAAAATTCCAACATATATATGTGTAATCGATTTTTGAGGGGCAAAGGAGTTTTCATTAACTCAGGAAGCTAAAATATACTCTGCATGGTTTGTGAGGGATGCTTAACCATTTTTCTTTTAACGTAAATGACCAGCAATATTTAACAATAGTCAAATAGAAAACCATTAAAAGGAAAAGGATAATCATAAAATTGGAAGGCACATGACTTCAGACATTATGGCACCCACATGCTTCATTTTGTTTATACGGAAACTGAAATTTAATATTATTACACAGATTATAAGGACTAACGTTAGACTCAAATCTGCAACTTTTATCTTTCAGGATGTTTTTTATTACTGTTCTGTTTAGCTATGAGATTTTTATTTTAATATTTGTAATAATTAATATACATTATATCTGAGCAGTTTTACATTTACAAACAAATTGAGCAGAAGATAATAAAGGCTCATATACACCCTCATCTGCACCCAGTTGTGATTATTATTAAAATCTTGTGTTAACTTGATACATTTCTTACAAATGATGTGCCAATATCTATACAATATTATTAACTAAAACCTATAGTTTTCACTAGGATTCACCCTTTATGTTGTACAGTCGATGGGTTTTGACAAATATATATTGACATATACCCATCATTATAGGTTCACACACAATAGTTTTACTACCCTAAAAATCTTCTGTTCCGCTTATTTTTCCCTCCCTTCTTCCCTCCGCTCAAGTCCTGACAACCACTGATCTTCTTACTTTCTCCATAGTTTTGCTTCTTTCAGAATGACGTATAGTTGGAATGATATGGTCTGCAGTCTTTTCAGATTGTCTTCATTCACTTAACAATATGAAGTTAAGTTTGCTCCATGTCTTTTCATGGCTTGATAGGTCATAACTTTTTATCACTGAAATATCTCATTGTTTAAATATACAAGAGTTTCTTTATTTATTCACCTATTGAAGGGCATCTTGCTTCCAAGTTTGGACAATTATGAATAAAGCTGTATAAATGTTTGTGTACAGGTTTTTTCCCCCAGCTTTATTGTGGTATAATTGACAACTAAAGATTGTATGCATTCAGTATGTACAATGTGATGATTTGATATACATATACATTCTGTAATGATGACTACGAATTAATCAATATATCTATCACAACACATGGTTACCCTTTGTGTGAGGGTATGTGGTGTGTGTGTGTGTGTGTGTGTGTGTGTGTGTGTGGTGAGAACACTTAGTATCTGTTCTCAGCAAATTTCAAGTAAGCAATACAATATTATTAACTATTGTCATCATACTGTATATTAGTTTCTCAGAATTTCTTCATGTTATAACTGAAAGTCTGTACCTTTTTACAAGCATCTCCCCGTTTACTCATGTGTGCAGCTTTTTGTGTGGATGTAAATTTTCAACTAATCTGTGTAAAGATCTAGGATGGTGATTGCTGGATCATATAGGAAGAGTATGTTTACTTTCGTAAGAAACTGCCAAACTGTCTTCCAAAGTGGCTGTGCAATTTTGCATTTCTACTGGAAATGAAAAGTAGTTCCTGTTGCTCAACATCCTTCTTTTTTAAATACGATTTTATAAAAGTAGTATAGCCCAAGAATATAAAACGAGCCCAATAGAAAAAACTCAAAACTTATCCCTAATCCTACTGCCAAAACTATTTTCTTCTAGTATTTTTGTTTGTATTTTCAGATATACAATCATACAGTATATATAGTTTTGCTTTCTGCTATTTTTATTTTAAGACAAATCATAGAAAATGTGAAATTATTGCACATGCTTTGGAACAACACTTACAATGACTGATTAATACTGCATTGTATGAATTTTCTGTAACTAACATAAACATTTCCCTATTTTTAGAATTAAAATGGTTTTAAATTATTCCTTATTATAAATAACACTGACGTCAATATATTTGCGCATATTAGAGTATTCCATCTTAAAATTTGTTAGCACTTAACCGTACTCTGAAATCTAAGCACTACAGGTTTTAAAAACAGAAAATTAAGCTTAAATTAATAATTAGGAAGTGGGAAAAGAACCAAAATGATAATGATAGAAAACCCATATGTGGTACCTACTATGGGCAGGGCACTGTTCTAAGCATGATATTGATATTAACTCAATTAATGTTCACAACAGTCTGTGGAGGTTTGGAACAATACTTGCCCCATTTTACAGGTAAGAAAACTGAGTTTAAGTAACTTGCTCGAGTCTTCACACCTAGAAAGCAGTAGGATTGACCATCCAAATCCATAGAGTCTGGCCCTAAACAATGCTCATTACAGTTTCAGTCCACTGAGAGAGCATTTGACTTGCATTACTCAAGGGAGAATACAATCTTGTTAGGACCATATAAATACTATTAGAGCCTCTAGTCTCATATGTGGCCTATCACCTGTTTACATTACATGGCCTACCTTGATAGGCATTTGAGTTTGCAATCCCATTGTCAAAGCAATGATGTGCTTACTGGGTTGTGAGGTAATTAGTATAATATTAGACAGACATGGCTCAACTACATATGTTGCAAGTATTTGGAATGTTGACCAGTTCTCTAACATCTCTTCCCTGTGACTGTATTTTGGTGGATGAATGATGCTAAACAAATACCAGATCATTCTGTAGACCTACGATTTTATAAATTCATGGTCCTCAACACAACCTTAGTTGTGTCTCGATGCAGATACATTTTTTCATTTTTATTTATTTTAGCAACTATTCCAAATCCACATCACCCTCATTAAATCTCACAGCAAACAATGTTGCTTTGACTACCAGCATACGCCTATACCATCCACTTACCAATAAAAATTCAGAAAACCATACAAACTGTGGGTTACAATCTACTGGGTCCTTTTGATTGTCATTCCCCAACATCCTTGTTTAAAACCCTAGGGTTCTAGTACAGGCAACAAACAGTAGGTTTGGAAAGGGCAAAAGGAATGATTCATGAGCTAACCAAATTAAGAATCTACTTGAAGCCAAAATAGAAGAAAGAAGCTTTATAGATAGAAGAAGCTTTAAGTCTGTGTTTTTAGGGCCTGATTGCTCTACAAAAATGTGAATTCTTATAAATGACAAATAATCAACTCAAAATGGATTAAAGACATAAATGTGAGAACTAAAACTATAAAACTACTAGAAGAAAACATAGGGGAAATATTTCAAGACTTTGGTTTGGGCAAAATTTTTTTGGAGAAGACTCCTAATGCATAGGCAACAAAAGCAAAAACAGACAAATGGGATTAAATGAAATTAAAAATCTTGTATATGGCAAAATAAACAGAGTGAACAACCAACCTACAAAATTATTTGCAAACTATGCATCCATCAAGCGATTAATATTCAGAATAGATGAGGATATAAACTAATATAAATATTTAAACAACTTACCAGTAAAGAAACAAGTAACCCAATTAAAAAAGGGGCAAAGAAGCTGCAGGCATTTCTCAAAGGGAGATATAAAAATTGCCAAGAGACACATAAACAAAATGCTCAACATCACCAGATATCAGGGACAAAAACCAACAAATGCTGGCGAGGATGCTTGGAGTGTAAATTAGTGCAGCCATTATGGAAAGCAGAATGGAGGTTCTTCAAACAACTACATATAGAACTGCCATACAATCCAGCAACCCCAATGCTGAGTATTTATTCAAAGGTAAGAAAATTAGCATACAGAAGAGGTATCTTCACCCCCATATTTATTGCAGCACTATTCGCAACAGCCAATATATGAAATCAACCTAATTGTCCATCAACAGATGAATGAATAAAGAAAATGTAGTATATATACACAATGGAATACTACTCAGCCATGAAAAAGAATGAAATCCTGTTATCTGCAGCAACATGGATGAGCCTGGAAAACATGTTACGTGCAGTATGTCAGGCACAGAAAGATAAATATTGCATGTTCTCACTCATATGTACGAGTTAAAAATAAAGTTGAGCTTTAGAACTAGAGAGTAAAATGTGGGTTACTAGATTCTGGGAAGTGGGGTGGGGGAGGATAGATAGATAGAAGTTGGTTAATAGATACAAAATTACAGCTAGATAAATATGTACAATCAACACATGTCAACTAAAAATAAAATTAAAAAATGAATTTATTATTATAGTGTTAATTAGACAAAATATGCACATTTTAAATGTTATAGTATAAGCATTTTACTATCCATTTACAATACATTATAGTTTACAAAATATTTATAAATATATAAATATTTTAATAATATTTAATTTAATACTTAAACATGATAAGCAAAATATGATAGTGAAGCAAGTACAAGTATACTGGGACAAAAAGAAGGAAGGCAGAAAGAAAAAAAAAGAAAGAAAGAAGAAAGGGAGGAAGGAAAGAAAGGGAATTAAGGGATATATACCTGTCTTAGCCCATTGGAGCTGCTATAAGAAAATACCATAGGCTGGGTAGCTTATGAACAACAGAAACTTATTTCTCACATTTCTGGAGGTTGGGAAGTCTAATATCAAGGTGCCAGCAGAATTGTTGTCTGGTAGGGGCCACTCCCTCATCTATACACAGCAGTCTTTGTGTCCTCAAATGTCAGAAGGGCAAGTGATCTCCCTAGAACCTGTTTTATAAGGACACTAATCACATTTACAAGGGCTCCTTTCTCACAACCTAATAAACCTACCAAAGTTCCCACCTCCTAATACTCTTACATTGGAGATTAAGTTTCAACGTGTGAATTTTGGGAGGATACAAATATTCAGAGTATATAAACTGATACAAATATTTAAAGCAGTTACTTTTTCAAAGAGAGTTTTGACATCTGTTGGACATAATTATGAATAGGCAATCAAAAGTCTCACTGTTGTGGAAGGTAGGACTTTCAAATTAGGGTGATATTGTACTGAAAGATTTTAAAAGTTCAATAGGCCAGATAAGTTTGATTTGAAGAATACCGTATATGTGTAATGTGTGATGTGTGATGTTTGTCTGTTGTGCATATGCACATGCATGTACTTGTGTTTGTCCCACAGGGACCATGTTTTTATACTCCCCCCAAATTATGGCTTCTCTTGACTCTGCTTCTACATACCAGCCCTTAGAACTCAGTCTGTTACCTGTAACAGTGGGTAAGGTATATAATTATCTTGTGAGGTTAGCCTTTTTTTCTTGACTGAAAACTTGGAAACTTGGCATGACTATTCAGATTAGCTCCACTACTCTGTGAGTGAGGTAGTCAGTGTGTGTGTGTGTATGTGTATATGCATGCATGATTCTGGTTTTCTCCTGATTTTATGGAACAGATTTGTCACATCATCTAAATGCATAATGTATTTCATTTGTGCAAGTTTTTTTTCCTCTTTTTCAAAAATTAACAATTGTTCTTGAAATAAAGTCTTGAACAGATAGAAATAAGATTCACATTTGTTACAGAATTGACATTTTCAACTTTTGTTTTAAAAAGTAACTTGAAGTCTTTCGTTGCTTGGGTTTTATGACTATTGCATTTTCTAATTTCAAAGTTAATGGATGCATATTTATTTCTAGATTTTTTTCTTTTAAATAATCAACAAGTGCTTTGACAAGTCTTTAATCAAGATTTATCATGACCATATTAGAAAGTTAATATTTTAAACGTTCACTCCCTGATGTACCATCAATTTTGTATTATACATTATCTGCAATTTCCAAAGATGAGAAGGTTGTCTGAAACCAGGATTGATTCTCCAGTATGTAGTTATCATATTCTTTGTTTCAATTTCTGATAGTAGATAAGCTTGTTCAAGACATTAAAAAAGGACAGTGATCTAAGTGATAGAAAAGTTTTTAATTTCTTAAAATTCAATTAGTGTGTTGACAAATCTGGCCTCTTTGGTAGCTTGCAATTTCCATATAATTGATTAGCTTTCAGCACCATTGTAGATTTTCTAGCATCTGAGAAAAGAAGACACTTGAAATCATATCTGAACATAAATATATAACTCAATCATTGATCATGCATGTCTGTATCTACACATATCAATGTTTTCATGTGTCTGCATATATATTACAGTTAGGGCAGTGCTTCATGGAGGATACATTTTAGTGTGTCACGATGGTTATGTTTCATTTTAGAAGTTCTTCCCCTTGAAAATATTTTTATGAAGTAAATTTTTATTGTACTATATAATATCTATTCTGAAAAGTACACACGTCATAAGAGTAAAGCTAAAACAATTTTTTGAGCGAATATATGCATGTAAACAGAACAGAAACAATATCAGAATAAAAAAATTACCAGTGTTTAGAATCACCTTCATGTCTATTCCCAGTCACTATAGATGTATCAGAACTTCTTTTTTAATTTTTTTGTCTTTTTTAGTGACCGGCAACGGATCGCAACCCTCAGTGTCGTGCCCGTACCGGACCAGGACCGGCAATGGGATCGCAACCCTCGGTTTTGCCCCCGCTCCTTGCTCAGCCAGTGAGCTGCCGGTCTGTATGTGGGATCTGAACCCTCAGCGGGAGCACCGCCGCACTCCCAAGCGGCGCACTGTAGCAGTGCGCCACCGGGCCGGCCCAAGATGTATCAGAACTTCTGACACCATGTGTTGAAATCCTAACCCCCACCGTGATAGTATTAGGAGGTGGGACTTTGGGAGGTGATTACATAGTGAAGGCGGAGCCTCCACGAATGATGCTACGGTCTGAATGTTCATATGTCAAAACCTAATACTCAGTATGATAGTATTTAGAGGTAGGGACTTTTGGGAAATGATTAAGTCATGATATGTGGCTTACAGATATTTTCTTTCAGTCTGTAGCTGATTTTTTCTTCTGTTTAACAGGGTCTCACAGAGCAAATATTTTAGACTTCGATAAAATCTAATTTATAGTTTTAACCAGTCTTTCAGTTACCTAATATGGTGCTCTGTTATGTCTAATCTGCTGCAAAATCGAGCTATTGAACTTATACATTCAGTTATTTTATTTTGCAAAATTTTCATTTTTTAAAAAATACATTCTCATATTCTAATGAAGTCACCAAATATTTTCATTTGTTTCCAACTAAAGTATCTGGATTATCTCTGCTGCTATTATTTTAATTTTATTTTCTCTTGTTGTTGGTTGTATAGTCCTGTCTCTTGGAAGGTGCATTTTTTTTTTTTTTTGATGAAGGCAACACATTAAGTATAAAAAATGTTAGACGCTCCATGTGATATTATTTTCCTGTAAACGTGGTTTTTAATTTCCTCTGCTAAGAGGAAAGGGAGAATGGGGCTTGTTAACTTTAATCTAAATATGAAATAATTTGAGTAGGAGTTTCATTGCACTTTTGGTAAGGCTTAGTAAAATTCTGGTTTGTCACTGATGCCAGGGTATAGACTTCAATCTGTATGGTGTGATAGAGTCTAGACTTTTTAACTGAGTGCCTGTTATGGTAACTGGGTTCCTTTCCCCTGGCTGGTCGTGAACTTCCTTTTTTATCTCCTCCGAAAAAAATAAACTGAGAAAAAAAAAAAAAAAAAAAGCTTTACCCAAATTTACAGAGAACTTTAACTTAGCTTTATAGTACCCTGCTACTGTACCTTCAGAATTTGGAAAATTTCTTCAAAATAAAACCATACTCATACTCATGCAAGGCTTAGTTTTCTGCTACGCCCTCCTTACTAAGATCTTGTGCCTTGAAGCTTTTAATTTTCTCTCCAGTTTGTTGATACTAACAGACGCTTTCCTTGTATCTGTTACTTGTAACAACTCTCTGCCTGAGCAAAGACTGGATTTCGAACCTCTTGCCTTCGGTCCATCAATGGTAAATCCTACTGAGGGTAAAAGCCACTGCTGGTTGTCAGCTCACCTCTCAGTGCTTCTCCTCTCTCCAGAATCTTGATCCTTCTCATCCTTGTTTCCTCAGTTAATTTCCTAATGCTTTTAAGTAGAAGTTATTTATATTTTATACTTATTTTCCATTGTGTTTTTTTTTTTTTCCTGTGTAGGCATTGGTTGGCTACAAGATATTTTATTCTCTTGTCTTAAATTATTTTTAAGATATTGAAAGACTGAAACAATGGCACAAACAATTTTGTTTGTAATTGTATCTTGCACAAGTCTAGTAGTATTATATAATGAATTTGGAAGATATGTTTCCTACTTTTTTGAACTGTAAGTAACAACAGACTAATTCTATGTAATAAAAAATATATAGAAATTTTTGTCCTTATGTCTGTAGTCATAGAGTCATTTCTAATTTTTATCTAAATTTATATATTCCAAGTGAGATTGAGTGGACAGGAAGTAAATTATTTGATTTCAAATTATTTGTGGTCATTAATGCAGTTCCTGATCAAATTGTGCTTGCTACTCTGTATACTTGAATTTTTAATGATAGATAACCTTTCAGCTATTAAAATACTATATTATAATAATTTTGCATATTATAATACAGACTAATATGACTAACCTTCTGACCAATTTATATATTAAAAATAAACTTTATAAAAACTTATTCCTGAAATAATCAATGGATAGTTCTTTTAAAACACATTTTTTAAACTAAGGAAAAAAAAATAAGCCTTGCAAAAGTGATTGGCAAAAGCTTACATCCAATTCAATAACTGGGATTTCTGATTTTCACAATTGTGTTTACAGAACTGAGAATGAGGGAAATGCTCTGAAAAATTCTTACATTCTAGACACACACCCTTTAGCTCCAATATTTTCTATTGGGTAAGTACGGCCTTTCAATTGACTTAATGCTATAAAAGCAACTTGAGTGAAAAATATAAATTGTATTTAAACAATCAAACATTTTTAAAACAATGCCAATTAACTGGTTCAATTGTGTTTTATTTTCTTTTTTTATTATTCAGTTATTAAGCTATTTTTTAAAGGCAACCATTTGTTTCAATGTCCAGTTGAAGAATAAAACGTTATGTGCTTTTCAGTTGTCATATTCTTATTATTTTGATTAATTAAACATATATTCATTTTTAAATTTAGCAAGTACTGCATATGGTCTGAAGTAAAAACTTGATTACCACAGAAAGTAAGGCAGGTAGCTAGAACAAGCTAAGTGAAACATGAACCAACCCACAAGTTGGGGCACAAAACTGATTCATAATCTAAATAGTACCTCAAGAGTACATGTGATATTGCTTATATTCTCTCCATTTGTTCTTTTGTTCAATCCTATTTAGATATGTGGTTAATTAATCCATTTTACATATTCAAATGAAAAGTAATTTAAAAACTGAATCATGGATCATGTATAGTTTTAAAACTCTAAATATACCATCACACAGAGTATGACACCTTGAGCTATAAAACTTACTCTGTCATTTAAAGTGGAAAAATGTTGACTCAAAGCAGATCGAGCTAAGGCGCTGAAATAATTTGTAAGAAGATATGTCTATCTAGGTCAGCTCAAGCAGAGAAAAACTAAATATCACATGGGACACTACTAATTATAGAACTTGCTTGCAATGTCTATGTACACTGATCTCACCTCAGTGTGAGAAACACATTGCTTCACAGTTAAACATGATATAGTTAAGACGCCCTTTATTTTTCTACTCAGGTTATTATCCTAAATTATCAATTTTATACTTGGTGTATTTTGAAGAAGACACAACAGAAAATTTAATCAACTTATACATTTTTTATGAACTCTTCTATTTGTACAAAGATATTGCAAATGTAAACCCAGGTTAACTGACAATTTTTCAAAATTTGTTATGAAGGGTTAC
Organism: Galeopterus variegatus; assembly: GCF_000696425.1. Classification (NCBI taxonomy): domain Eukaryota; kingdom Metazoa; phylum Chordata; class Mammalia; order Dermoptera; family Cynocephalidae; genus Galeopterus; species Galeopterus variegatus. Next base: position 1,160,550 of record NW_007726130.1, on the reverse strand, counting down.
TGTTACTAAAACACAAAAAAGTATGAAAGTCAAATAAAAAAAGTTTGGTCCCATGCCCTGACCCCAACTTCAGGTTTTGGAACATGCCTGCCCCGAGCCCCAGAGAAGGTACACCCACTGACCAACTGTGTGCATGGCCAAGGTGAATACCATGCCCACACCCTGGCCCCCAAATCTGATGTTGGCCCATGCCCTGGAGGAGGCACACCCACCAACTGAGTAGGAGCCATGGCAGCCCACCACATTCACAATTGCATTGATACAAGAAGAGTTATCAGCAGAGCCTAGAAATAGAGGAGGAAGTCTTTCCCCTCATAGCCCACTCCACAGTCATAGAAGAAAGAAGAGTCCTACCAGATGACTGAACATCAATGAAAAAATACTAGAATTACAAATAAACATGAAGATATAACACCACCAAAGGAATATGGCAATTCTAAAGTACCAGACCCCATAGAGCAGGAAACCCTTGAGATGTCTGAGAAATATTTCCAATCACTAATCTTAATAAAACTCAGAGAGATAAGAGAAAAGTAAATTAGAGAACATAATGAAAAATGAAAAAAATATCCAGGATATAAAGGAGGAAATTTCTAAAGAGATTAATACCTAAAAAAGAATGTAACAGAACTCCTGGAGCTGAATGAGTCACTCAATGAAATTAAGAAAAAAAAAAGACTAGAAAGCTTGAGAAGCAGGCTAGAGAAAGCATAAGAAAGAATTTCAGACCTTGAAGATGGTTGTTTTAAAGTAACCCAGGTAGACCAAAAAAATAAATAAATAAATAAATATAAGGAAAGACAAACGATTAAAAAATGAAGAAAAACTAAGAGAGCTAACAGACAGTCTCAAGTGCACAAACATCTGAATCATGGGAATTCCAGAAAGGGAGGAGAAAGGAAAAGGCATTGAAAACCTATTCAAGGAAGTAAAAACAGAGAACTTCCTGGATATAGAGAGAAATGCAGACTTTCAGATCCAAGAAGCCCAAAGATCACCAAACAGATTCAATCCAAAAAGATCCTCCTAAGACACATTGTAGTCAAACTGGCAAAGCTCAAAGACAAAGAGAAAATTCTAAAAGAAGCACAAGAAAAGCATCAAGTCAACTGTAAAGGAGGCCCCATAAATCTAGCAGCAGACTTCTCATCTAAAGTTTTACAAACCAGAAAAAAATGTAATGATATGTTCAAAATAATAAAAGATGAAAAATGCAAGTAAAGAAATCTATACCCAGAAAGATTATCCTGCAGAAATGAGGGAGAAATAATGTATTATCAAAAAAAAAAACAAAAATTATGGAAGTCCACTGCCACATGAAAAGCCCTTCAAGAAATACTCAAAGGAGTCCTGCATCTGGAATCTGAAAAATGATAATCACTCTCACAGATTTGCAAGAAAGAGTAAAACCCACTGTTAAAACCAAAATGCAAATGAGAAAAAGAAAGAAGCTAAATCATGTCACCTCAAAAATCCAACTAACATTGAAGATGAAAAATAAAAGGGGAAGAAAGAGACAAATGATATTTAAATACCTAAACAAAAAGCAATATAATGCCAGGAGTAAAGCAATACCTGTCAATAACAACTTTAAGTGTAAATGGATTAAATTCGCCATTTAAAAGACACAGACTGACTGATTGGATTGAAAAGTTAGGCCCAACTGTATGCTATCTTCAAGAGACCCACTTCAACTATAAAGACACAAACAGACTAAAAGTGAAAGGATGGAAAAAAATGTACTATACAAATGGAAATCAAAAACAAGCAACAGTAGCTATTCTTATATTAGATAAAATGGACTTGAAAACAAAAAATGATAAAAAGAGACAGAGAAGGTCATATTTGTATATATGTATATATATATAAAATAATAAAGGGATCTATCCACTTAGAGCATCCAGATATGTAAAGCAAACACTCTTAGACCTAGAAAAAGAGATAGACCCTAATATAATAGTGGGTGACCTGACACCCCACTCTCAGCATTGGACAGACCTTCCAGGCAACAAATCAACAAAGAAATACATGACTTAAATTACACCGTAGGCAAATAGGACCTGGAAGGCATCTATAGAAAATTTTATCCAACTACAGAATACGCATTCTTTTCATCAGCACATGGAATATTCTCCAGGATAGACCACATGTTAGATCCAAATCAAGTTTCAGCATATGTAAACAAATTGAAATAATTCCAAGCATCTTTTCAGACCACAGTTTTTTAAAACTGGAAATAAATAGCTAGCAAAATTCTGGAAACTATACAAGTGCATGGAAACTAAACAACGGACTCCTCAATGACCTATGGGTCTAAGAAGAAATTAAACAAGAAACAAAAAAATTCTTTAAACTAATGAAAATAAAGATGTGTCATACCAAAACCTGTGGGATACTGCAAAAGCAGTACTAAGAGGGAAGTTTATTGCAATAAACACTTACATCAAAAGAATGGAAAGACTTCAAATAAATGACCTAACACTGTGTCTCAAAGAACTAGAAAAACAACAACAATCCAATACTAAAGCTAGTAGACAAATGAAATAATTAAGATCAAGACAGAACTAAATGAAATAAAGACCCCCCAAAATGATGCAAAAGGTCAATGAAACAAAAAGTTGCTTCTTTGAAAAGATAAATATAATAGAAAAACTATCAGCTAGGTTAATTCAGGCAAAGAGGAGGAAGACCCATATAATGAAAATCAGAAATGAAAAGGGAGACATTACACCCTACACCACAGAAATACTAATTCATCACATTATTATAAACAACTATACACCAATAAAAAAAAACTGGAGGTCAAACTTGCAAGACTGAATCAAGAAGAAATAGAATACCTGAAAATACCAATATTGAGCAAAGAGATTGAAGCAGTATTCAGCAATCTTCCAACAAAGAAAAGCCCAGGACTGGATGGCTTTACAGCTGAATTTTAACTTCCTTTCATTAAGGAAGAATTAATATCACTTCTCTTCAATCTTTTCGAAACACTGAAACAGAAGCGAATCTCCCAATTCATTCTGTGAAGCCAGCATCACCCTGATACCCAAACAAAATAAGGATACAACAAAAAAAGAAAATTACAGGCCTATATCATTGATGAACATAAATGCAAAAATCATCAACAATATATTAGCTATGAGAATACATCAACACATCAAAAAAATTATACACCATGATCAAGTGGGATTCATCCCAGGGATGCAAGGACTGTTCAATGTATGCAAGTCAATAAATGTGATATGTCACATCAACAAAATCAAGGACAAAAACCATATGATTATCTCAAGAGATGCGGCAAAAGCATTTGACAAAATTCACCACCACTTCATTGTCGGGCCTCCCTGAGCCAGAGGCTGACAAAACCGAGCGGGAAGAGACCCCGGTCCAGCCGGGGGTCCCTTGCGGGGCTGAGCGGGATGATGAGTGTCGCTGGCACGGCCCTTCCCCCCAAGGATCTTCCTCCCCGGGGGCCGAGAAAGAACACCACCGAGCCAGGAGAAAAACTGTCGTATAACTTCGTATAATGTTTGCTATACGAAGGTATTATGCAATCAGGGGAAGCCACAAGTTATGAAGAGGGGTGATGACAGGGCGGGCAAAAACTGCTTAGTCACTGGGCCCCGGAAAAGAAGGACTTCTAGCTACGTGTATTAAAGCGCTCATGAAATGGCGGCGGAGGCCTTACGCCAGCAAGATGGCCACCGCTTGATCTATTTTAGGGAACAGGAACCATACTTAGGCAGGCGCCTTATGATTTGATTGCGCCGCAACATGGCCCAACACTTCATGATAAAGACTCTCAACAAATTAGGTATAGAAGGCAATTTTCTCAACAACATAAAAGCCATTTATGACAAGCAAATTGCCAATATCATCCTAAATGGTGAAAAGTTGAAAGCTTTTACCTTAAGAACAGGAGCAAGACAAGGTACCCACTCTCAACACACTTATTTAACTTAGTATTGGAATTACTAGCCATGGCAATCAGGGAAGGAAAAGAAATAAAGGGTATCCAGATTGGAGTGGATGAAGTCAAGCTCTTCCTGTTTGAAGATGACATGATCTTATAGGCAGAAAAACCTACAGACTCTACTAAAAAACCCTGAGAGCTGATAAACAATTTCAGTAATGTTGCAGGTGTAAAATTAAAACTCCAAAATCATTAACATTTTTATTCTCCAGTAATGAACTAGCAGAAAAAGAAATCAAGAAAGCAAGACCATTTACAATAGTCAACAAAAAATAAAATATCTAGGAATCAATTTAACCAAGGATGTGAAAGATCTCTGCAATAAGAACTATAAAGCAGCACTGACAGAAATTAAAGTGGACACAAAAAGATAGAAAGATATACCGTATTCTTGGATGTGAAGAATTAACATTGTTAAAATGTCTATTCTACCCAAAGCAATCTACAGATTCAGTGCAGTCCCCATCTATATACCAATGTCATTCTTCACAGAAATAGAAAGAGCCATTCTAACATTCATATGGAACTACAGAAGACACCAAATAGCCAAAAATATCCTAAGCAAAACAAACAAACAAACAAACAAACAAAAAAAAAAACTGGAAGCATAACACTATGCAACTTCAAATGAGATTACAAACCTATTGTGGCCAAAAAAGCATGGTACTGCCATAAAAACAGACACATGGATCAATGAAAATGAATAGAAAACTCAGGAATCAACCCACATACTTACAGCCAACTGAGTTTTGACAAAGACAACAAGATAAGGCTGCCTCTTCAATAAATTGTGCTGGGAAAATTGGGCATCCATATGCACAAGAATGAAGCTAGACCTGCACCACTTGACATATATCAAAATCAACTCAAAAGGGATTAGAGACTTAAATATAAGACCGAAACCCATAAAATTACTAAAGGAAAACATAAGGGAAACAATCCAGGAAGTAGGACTAGGCAAAGAATTTATGAATAAGACCCCAAAAGCAAAAGAATAAAAAGAAAAAATTGAAAAATGGGACTATATCAAATTAAAAAGTGTCTGTACAGCAAAGTAAACAACAGAGCAAAAAGGCAACCTATGGAATGGGAGAAAGTATTTGGAAGCTATGCATCCAACAAGGGATTAATACCAAGAATATATAAAGAACTCAAACAACTATACAGTAAAAATAATCCAATTATAAAATGGGCACCAAAGATGAATACACATTTTTCAAAGGAAGACATGCAAATGGCCAACAGATAAATGAAAAAAAATGCTCAACATCATTAATCAGGGAAATGCAAATGAAAACTACATTGAGATATCATCTCACCCCAGTTTGACTGGCCATTATTAAAAAGACCAAGAACAACAAATGCTGGCAAGGTTGAGGGGAAAGGGGAACTCTTCTACACTATTGGTAGGACTGTAAATTAGTATAGCCATTATGGAAAATAATATGGAGTTTCCTCAAACAACTGCAGGTAGAACTACCATATGATCCAGCAATCCCACTACTGGGCATATATCCAAAGGAGTGGAGATCATCATGTTGAATGGATACCTACACTCTCATGTTCACTACAGCTCTATTTACAATAGCCAAAATATGGATCCAACTTAAGTGTCCCTCAATGTATGACTGGATAAGGAAAACATGATATATATATATGCACAATGGAATACTACTCAGCCATAAAAAAGAATGAAATTATTTGAAGCAACATGGATGAGTCTGGAGGAAATTATGCTAAGTGCAATAAGTCAGGCATAGGTTGGATAAAGGGCATAAAGGAAAATCATGATTTGTAATAATGAATATGCTTCTAATAAATAATAAAGAAATAAGAAACAAAAAAGATTGACATCTATTAATAAACAACACTTTTGTTAAATCATTATTGAATTATACGAACAGAAACAAACATTGCCTTACAATTACACCCCAAAAATGCAAACTAGTACCAACTTAAAATCCTATTTTTTGTGTAAATATAGTTTAGGCCTTTGTATTTCCAAACCAAAGTAAGATGTGTTTTAAATGGTTGCTTTTTTTTTTTCACTGCAATTCATAGCCATAATATCTCTTTTATATTTTTGTCAAATATCATAAAGGAAAATAATGAGAAAACAAGATGGCACAAAGCATAAAAAAATAGAAAAATAAAATTATTCAATGCTTAGATGTTAAGCATACCTTAAGAATACAATACTTCCTTTCAGTCACAAAGACTTCTACATTTTCTTCATATAGAGACTTAATTGACTTTTCAAGGACTGAATAAATAATCTGGATTTTGGTATCAGTGAAATCATTCATCAAATTCAATGTCTTTATTCAGGATAAGTCAAGTTCTTTGTTTACTTTGAGTATCAGCAGCAAACAATTTTATAGGATTGAAAATAGGTCTCTGTGGGTACAAAGAAAATGAATTGTTCTTTTGGTGAAAAGACTTTCAAAGAAAGAAATACATCAAAAATATACAGAAAGGTATTTCTTTTATATTCTTTACCATAATACTTCAAATGGACGGTTTGGGTTTGTGTATGTGAATGTGACTCATAATGAGCAAATTACATAAATCAATATTTTCAAGAACAACCCTTATTTTCAATAGTGTGTCTATTATCATTAAAATATATTATGAGTTTCTATATTTGATAACCCTAACCATATATTTAGGTGATGTATTTTTATGATTTCTGAAAGGAAATTTAGCCTGTATTGGGGTAGGAGATGAGGTGGTGGAATATTTTCCAAAGATTATTTTTAGGCTGAATATGACATTCACTCTATATCTTCTGTGGCTAGAATATATAATCTGTATTCTTGAATTACAACACTAGGGAGGATACCCTGTACTGTTCAAATCTTCAATTGTTATTTTGAAAAATCAGCCAACCATTAAAAAAGTATCCAAAAGAATACTTGTTGATAGCTATATTTTATAAATCTGTTCCTCTGGGGGACTTCGAAATAATAATTGATGAATTTACTGAAATCTTACAGATTATCTGGATCAACTGTACAAAATTATGTCATACAACAGCTCAGATGGATGGTTGTTCACAAAATCAGCCTCTGCTTAACCCTGTTGACTGAAAAGATGTGAATTTATAATACAGCATGTTTCATTGTTGGTCAGATCTACATGAAAGACTTAAGTGGGAGTGAGCAGTATGGAACAAGGCACGTAATTTGAGATGAACATAAAATTTGCCTTCTTCTAACTCCCAACCATTAATTTGAGGTTGACACAATTGTGATAGCAAAAGAACTGATAGGCAGATGGTGAAAAGCCCTCCCTGGCTCAGGAGTTGTGTGAGCTGAAATACCATTTTCTAAAGCCACAAGAAACCAAACAGGCTGAGTATGCAGTCATAGCAACAACAGTAGTATCTTAATGTTCAACTACTTACAGACTTTAAAATGCCTGCAAATTTTTTTTAGTTTGTTTTTTTTTGTCCCATTGGCATATATCCAGCATGTCATTTTTTTTTTTTTTTTTTTTTTTTTTG